>NC_044918.1:16700149-16708785 GCF_003576645.1 Ipomoea triloba
CTTTTCCCCCCCCCCCCCCCCCCCCCCCCCCACAGTTTATCTCACACAAATACACATTCTGCATTGCATACACATGCAAATATGAATAATATGCTCTTGGACTAAAGAATAACAAAGGAAGAATACCTGAAGCTCTAGCTTCTCCAGAACTGCCTGGTTCGCCATCAGTAATAGAATCTATTTGTCCATCACCAAGGTGGGATATCCCAGAAAGGAACATGTCCTTAAATAAGGACTCAGTAAAGCAGCTCTTACCAGTCTCCTCAAATTCTTGGTATCTTTCCAATGTTCGCTTAACAAAAGCTATTGCAGCTTGTTTGGCAATTTTCCCACTTTTCATCCCATGTGCATTGCGACCACAACAAGCCTATTAATAAAAGCAAAGTTCACAATAATGAAACCATCCTACTAAAATGAAGAGTTTTCTAATGTTTATTTTAGAAACTAGACAACACTTGGGATGTATTAAAAAGGAAATTTGGAATATTCAAAACTTCAAAACTTGATAGAGGCTTAGATAAACAAATAAAAAACTAGAAACATAAATGCTAGAAATAGAAAAAGTTGAACCCCATGAGATCATTTAGAGATTAAATGAGATACCAATGGAAGAAACACTGACATTTTTTTATAAAAAAACTCCAACTGCATTTACCCTAGATTTGATTATGCATTTCCATCCTAAACAATTACTAATAACATCAATTTGAATTTTGATTCATTAACCAGACAACCATTAATAACTACATTATATAAAAACCCTCGGAAAAATATACTCCCTCCATCCAATTTTTATAAGGGGTAATTGTGTTGGTGTTTAAATTAGGAAAGTGGACATTATTTTGGAACGAACCAAAAAGAGATGGTAGAAAAAATTAAGTGGCATGGAGGGAGTATATTCATTAAATTTCAGATAATGGAGGATAGAGAACATTCAATATTACCATATATTTCTTATAAGCCATCTCTACGAGTTTGTCAAGAGCAAGCTGTTCAAAGTCCCTATAACATATGAAAAAACTTGATTATGCAAAGATCATGCAGAGATAATATAACAGATCATAAAGCATGCATATCCTTACTTCTCTTGACACACTCGTGTCTTATCAGCATAGTTCAGCAGTTTGTGCAGCATACCATTTTTTTCAGAAACCTATAAATTAAAAATCAAAGATACAGTAAATAATTGCAACCAACAAATTTTTCGAAGTGTAGTATCCAAGGAATTATGTGTATTTCCATTCCTAATTCAGATATTAGTCACGCCTTAAAATTTGACAGAAATAAAGAAACTAGAGAGGAAGGGAGGGTGCGGGGAGGGGAGGGGGGATGGAATTATTTTGTCAGCCATATCTAATACATTAACTAACAGATCATACCAATTCCTGGTGCTTCTGGTCTAATCTACTGATGTCTCCACTAATTTCTTCGCCCCCACTCTGTGTCATGCCAGTCTGCATCAAGAAAAACTATCAAGGAATACAAGGGCAGAGTATAGAGTATAATACTGACAAGGTGAGTTAAAACCTACATCTGGTTCTGGGTAGATTCCGATATATTGAATCTCCAGGAGAAGTCTCTCATTTATTGACATTTTATTATACTGATAATCAGTACAAAGAACATCAGACATCATCGCTTTGTCTGGCAGTAGGCCATTTTGGGAATGATTATAATCTGATAAGAACTGGGTCTCTGTAACAGGCGTGATTTTGCTATCCAGACTATGGTCTGTCTCATCAAATGAATTTCCATTAGCATTTTTCCTATAGCCATTAGAAGCAGGGTGTCTTGAATCACTGCTGTACAGTGTTCTTGTATGGAACATATCCAATTCTGAATCCATGTCTAGATCAAATGTAGGCTGGTAAACATTGAACTTGGGATCTTCAGTTCCAGTGTAAGATAATTCTTCACCTGCTGCTTCAGGGATTAGAGCCGCCATCAGTCTCTGATAAAGGGAGACCTCAGCAGACTTCATTTTTCCTGAAGCTTCATGTTCTGCACTAAATTCAGCAGTCCTTGATTCACCCCCATCTCCCTCAAAACCATTTGGAAACATATTCAACTTGCCTGCCTCAGTTGTTACTGGGGTTGCTGTTCCCACGGCATTTCTACCATTTATCTGGAGAAAGGAGCAGAGATTGGAATATTGAAACTCAAAAACTCCAAAAATTAGTTAAATGCCTTTTTCTTAGAGATTGATTTAGTCACATTCATAAGAGCTAGTTCATTTATTTTTTATTTTGTTATTTTTATATTTTGTAGGGAGAAGGTGGAGATAAAATCATCTGACAAAGTTTATATAAGCACAGCTAAATGTGTCACCCAATAGGCACAAACTACTACTAAGAGGAAGCCAAATGAGAAGCTATTATAGAAATGACATATTCCCTCCATCCATTTTAAATAATGAAGTTCACTAGGTATGGAGATTAAGGGCAGTAAAAATTGGCAGGCATCTTTAAGAGTGCTGTTTTAAGTAATGTTTCGGTAAGTACTTGTCAAAGTAAATTTCAATTTGAGAATATCGTAAATGTTAACTACTTTACAAGGCTCTATTGTTTCAAAAGGTATCATGTAAAATGGGAATTCATGAGGGTAGCAATGCATGAATTCTCATTTTTCTGACAGAAGACAGAAGTGTACACAATTTTCCTTTTTTTCCTATAGAATCTGTCTTGTTAGGAAACAACAAAGTATAACTACAGCATGCATGGTGTAAACAATATTCTTAGGCAAAATAGAACATGCAATTACCTGTTGATTCAAAAAGGCAATATCTATGTCTGATATAAAACGAAAGAGTGACTCCATCCGCTTCCAGAATGGGCTGGAAAGTGCTTGAGCTGCAACATGTTAAATCAGTAGGTCAATAAGAGTGTATAAGACAGTGTGACAAGGAATCTAAAACAAAAGTTTCAGTAATAAATTACCAGTGTTGGTAACATCATTTGCAGCAGCCAATAACTCTTCTTGTCCATCATCAGAACCAACTATGGAAAGGGAAAAAAAGAGTAAATAATAACAAAGTGACTACTGTCCTATATACGCAAATGCTCCTTGGTTATTAGGTCCAACTATATGCTACAATTACCTAGGAAATCTGCTGCAGCATTAATTGTTGATTGCTTCTGACGTTTATAAGCCTTGCGATCAGAGAGCTTCCTTGTGGGAGGACGACCTGCTTTGCTGCATGAGAAGTCCCATAAAATTGTCAACGGTAACACAAACAAGTACTAAGAACCAAAATTATAAAGCAGTAAAAAAAGTCCCAACCTCTCAGTTTTATCAAAACTATTTCTAGAGCTTCTTAGTTGTTTTGCTGTCCCGACATTCCCAAGCTTTTCTACAGTTAAAGGCATGAGGGACCCACTGGAAGTAAAACTGCGACTGGACCTCCCTTGCCTACGTACACCATCACCATGCTCATCCCCACCTATCAACTTATTTTTTCTTGGTGGTAGCAGTAGATTTGACATCTTTTGGACATTCAACCCAGCTTTTCCATCCACCTCATCAGACCTCTTGCTCTTATCTTTGGACTTGGTTTCAGCAACACCTGACTCCTCACTTTCAGATGCAGCTGAGAAGTTGTCACTTTTTAATTTAAGCTGCTGAGGAGAAGAGCCAGACAATCGCCTTTCATTACCAGCCACCTCAGCTGAATTATCAGGGGCAGGAGTTTCACCATTATTGGAAACAATAGGAAAATTAGTTCTTCTTGCTGTCCGAGAGCTTTTCTGCGGCCTCTGGCTGGCCCACTGACCAACAGGCGGTGATGAGGACCTTGCTGAAGCCGTGCGTTTACGATTACCAGCTGCAGAAGTCAAGGGAAGTTTGTTTGTACAATGAGAAACTTCCCAATCATTAGCAGCTGCAGCACGTTGAACCAGTGGAGCCAATTTAGGTGCAACACCTGCACCTGATCGTGGTGCCCGAGCAGCTCCATTCAACTTTGAGCTAGAGGTAGGGCTACCTGAGCTCAGATCTTCTCGAGCAGTTGCCTTGCTTGTGCTGGATGAAAAGAAGAACGCCACCATGTAATTAAAAATCACAGAGAATCATAAACAAAGGTAATAACTACTTTAAATAAAGCACCCCAAAGAACATTATTAAATTAGAGAACATTTTTCAATTGCAATCAATTGAAGTAAATGGAATAATCAATTATTCCCATACTTGTTGACAGCTCTAACATTTAGCTTTTCTTTCTCTGAACCAATTGGGCGATCTCTTCTATCATGGAGAAGAAGACCATTATCCTGTTCAGCCTTGGAAAATGAAGAACGCACAGCAATGGAAGCTTGTGGCGAGGTAGCATCAGCTTTCCCCAGTCCAATGCCTCCCGTATTAGTTCCATGCCTACATTCAGATAATAAGAGAACATATAAATTAAAAGAAGGTCATTGCATCTAAGAGGCATCTTACATTCTTCTAATTAAACTGAAAAGTATAATTCTATTGTACCACCAAACCTTTTGTTCATAAGGACTCAGATTCATTCCCCGCCCCCACATGTTCAGACTAGTTGCAATTCTCAAGCTTACATTTTACTATTCTATCTACAGACTACAAATGACAAACGGTCATCTCTTTTAAAGTGAACAGCTCTGGGGTTCAAAGAACAGAGATCCTACAATGAGTTGATTGGATTTCAAATTAAGTTCAAACCACCAAAGAGAGAAAATAATAATTAAAATGATGAAATGAAGGAAGCACTCAAAATCAATTTTTTCTCGAGTGAGTCAAGCAACTTTATATTAACAATTAACGTAAAGCAAAAACATATGCAGTATCACACCCAACAAAGTCACAAACTGAAAGCACACTTTTCTGTGAATCCACCAATTTTATGAGCTCCTCATCATGCCCTGGCTAAGCAATAGAGCACAAGAATCCAAGTTGAAACATCCATACAATATAAGAAATCTGATGGTCATATTTTTCTTTTCTCCATTACAGTTATATACTTTGGGATCTGAAAGGATTGGTAAATAGGTGTGACATGTTTACTTCTCATACTGATTCATGCAGCATAGCTAAATCAAATTGACACGTTCAAAGCTACAATAGCAGATAAACCCTGCCTTCTCTATTCTGCTGTAAGAATCTTTCTGAGGTAACTATATGAACCAGAAAATTTAGGAACTAGAAGCAGAGAGAAATTTGTGGACTCACCAACCAAATAGAAAAAGAAGAAGAAGCAACAATATCAAGAATTCAACTGATGCATTCAAGCCAAGGGAATCAATAGTTACATGAGTTGCAATTTTACCTGAAGCTGTGGTTTTCACTCAATCTTGAACGAGCATCAGCAAGAAGTCGTGGCTGCATTCCTTGCTTGGGTTCCCGGTAGCCATCAATTGGTTTAGTTGCAGCAGAATTCACGGATGCATCTGGCTTTATTCCAGAACGCTTTTTCTTCATCCTTGATTTCTCCCAACCTTCCATGGCAATAGATGTTGGCGTTCTATCTTCACCCTGAACAGTGTTACTGTTGGGAAGTCTCAATAAGTCCCTATCCCTATCAAGATTCCCCGAAGGCCTTGCAGGAGTGTTTGGGCGTACATCGGTCTACATTGACAAAATATATCAGTCCTTTCATGAAAAAGATTGAAATTGGTTTATAGCATACCATCATGATGAAAGAAGAGGTATCAATAAGTGGAAGATGGACACCATCTAAAATAATTTCACTTGAAATGACTGAACAAAAAGCAGAAATCTAAAATTCTAGCACAAAAAGGAGATTCAATATTGATGCTAGAGTATATATGTTCTATAGCCGCTCACCATTTATTGGAGGTCATTTACAGCAAATTTTCCCAAGGCCAGGCAAACAGTAAATAAGGAAGAAAAGGATAAAATAAAATTTTGATCAAAACAAATCAGCTAAAATAGGTCACATACCAAGTCTTGTCCAAGAAATATGACATCCAACAAAAGGCGAAACAAGACATGACAAAATAATAATAATAATAATAATAATAAATTAAAATATCAAGTGTTCAGAGCCTTGGATCTACCATAGAGGTTCTGGTACGTTTGCTTGGAATGGCAGTTTTGGCCCTTTCATCTGACTTTTGCTGCTCTACTTCAAAACCACCCATATTGCTATGGCTTTGAGTCCCCATCTTACTAATGCCTGTCCCAGAAGCTAACCGTTCAGTTGAAAACAAGGCACTGTTTCTGTCATTAGATAAGACATCTGAACGGGATCTTTTCCTTGATGGAACATTTGGGAAACATTTCTGGAACACAGATGAAGATTCGTAGAATATCTTCCCACGTTCCCTGATATATTGTACATTGTATAAAATATCACAATTGAACTCCATGCAGTAAAGAAAAAACCAAGAGAAAAAGGCATTCAGGAAACTACCTAGCCCTACTGCAGCTTTCTCGAAGACCTAACTTTAGCCGTCTAACATCCTCGGGTGAGGAAGAAGATAATGTTTTGCCTTTTGAAGACACAGACGGAGAATCATCCAGGGGTACACCAAGAGCTAGACTCGTAAGTCGCTTAAAATCTATTTGTTTCAGTTTGTGTTCAGTTACCATTGCTTTTGGATCAATACGTAAACACTGAAAGAATTTGACAACATCTCCCTGTGTTGCACCTGAACTACTTCTTGTCATGTTTGGAAGAGAAGATAAGATTGGATTCTCCATGTTACTTGCTCCATAGGATCCACGCTGGGCAGATCCATATAATGGCCTATCTGGACTACTGGAAGTGAGATCATACTTATTAGATGCAGACATTGCATCAGTTCCCGAATGCTTTCCTTGTTATACACCCCGTTAGCACAGTTTTGCATGGCAATGCTGTTCAACAACTGTGCATGAATACCAAGCACATACCCGTGACAATAAAATTAGGGTTACAATGTCCCTGCAAAACAAAGATTCCAGCAAAACATGAGCCCCATTCAGAATAAGTTGTCAAATGCAATTAAGTGGAGTATTCATGAAGTGCAATCATATATCTAAGTACAAATTATTTAAGGCTAATGAGCTAATCCCAAAGAGTATAGGCACTTGACAAGCATAATAAATGTGGGAGCTGCTGCCTATAAAATTGATGAGTTAAGTAGCTAACAAAATATTTCACCTGTCAGCTTTTACCAATCCCACTGATGAGCTACTCAGCTACCAGCTACAAGACTACTGCATATTGAATGAAGGTGAAAACTATAATTGACTGCTAAAAACATGGGTTTCCCATAGCAGCACCCAATTGGTAGTTGGATTCAATATTTCCAAAATCAATTTCAGCTTTTCTTTAGCAAACATTCATCAAATGCCAAACATGAAACAAATCCTCAAAATAAATCAAAATTCAACCTTAATTCTTGCACTAAAGCTATTCAAATAGCACTAATCAAGATATCCACTCATTATCTATACAGTTCCTCTCTAACAAAATATGAAACCAGCATCCCAGATTCCATTCATTGGAAATGCTCGGATTGGAGCCCCACAAATTTCACACTCCAACAATCTAGCTTGACCAAATGAAAATAACATCATAGTCAAAATTTATGAAATGAAATTAAAATAAATTAAAAATTAATAATAATAAAATAATCATACCTGGTAACTTTCCACTGTATATACACTCTAAAGCCTGAAGAACCCGCGTGATCTGTACAGCCTCTGATGTCAAAATTCTGAAATGATAAACAAAACACAATCACAATTGAGATTAGTTGAGGGTTCAATTAGGGTTTTGACGAGCTCGAAATTTAATTAGCCCCAAAAAAATAATTATTGGATAAATTCAAAAACAGAGAATATTACTTTATAGATGTGCATATACAAATCGTCTATGCATGAAATGCATAGATTTTAATATAGAGAGAGAAATACGTACACGGACGTCGAAGGAGTCGTTGATCGGTGGAAGAAGGTCGTCGTGCTCGTCGAGAGTCGATCGAGAAATATACGTTGGATCTTTTCTTTTTTCAGTCTTTGAGTCTCTTTGCTCGTTGGATTTTTCGGCCCGGTTTTAATTCCGTTTTTGGGCCCAGAAATGACCCTCTTGTGTCTTGTGGACCAAATTGCCACAGTGCTACTGGCGGTCCAAATCCAGCACTGGCCCGCCCAACCAGGATTTTGGGTACCCGAATTTTTTGGGTGTCCTAAAAAATCTATATTTGTAACCCAATATTTTGTGTTTGGAGGCGTACACTTGCATTTATTGGGTGAATCCTTATAAATAATTCGGGTATGATAAACCTTTTTTTTTTTTGAGGAAAGGGTATGATAAACTTAGTCGCTCTTTTAACTATTTTTTATGGTTCAAATTAAGAAGGATGATGAAGGCTAATAGGCCTATCTTAAGAAGTCACAATGACCATGAAATAGATTGTTCTCAGATTGTTCCTACAAAGAGTCGAACTTGAAATAGATCAGTCGTACGGGGAGTAAAAAGTCGAACACGGGGAGTCGAGAGTTGAACAAGAGTCGAACTAGGGATATAAGAGCATAGCGAGTCGTAAGAATGATGGGAGTCGAGATTCGAACATGGTGAGTCGAATCAAGGAGTGGGAGTCTAACTACAAGAACATAAAGGGAGAGAGATTTTTACACTTCGACTATTCGCTACACATTTAAAAAAAAAAAAAAAA
>NC_044918.1:16710184-16723306 GCF_003576645.1 Ipomoea triloba
TCCCCCCCCCCTCCCCCCCCCCCCCCCCCCAAAAAAAATGGCTTGACTTGCCTGACGACTAACTTGGCTAAGGGTTGTCCCACTTATCATTGATGTTTTCAGTGAGATATTAGTGTGTGACTAGTAATCTCCCCTGGAATTCTTTTTATAATATAAGGAATTAGTATATATTTCTATGTTATCCCTCATTGCATCCGTATGATTGCACGCTTGTAGGTTTTTTTTTTTTTGGGTCATTTAAATTCAAAGATAAATTTTATAAACAAATTGAAGAGCAACTTGACTTTTAAACTCGATGGAATGTGTTATTATTATTATTATTATTTTATTTTTTGGTATCCATAAAAACTCGCATACATTACTTAAGGGTGTACTTTTGATAAATACTAACGTTGTGTCATAGACCGCAAATCATGTAAGAGATAAACGGCGCTAGAAAAAATACTATGTAACGTGGTTGTAATGCAATCTAGCATCTTTAATGTGGGGATTTTGACAAGACAAATAAAAATACTTCATACTTAATAGTGAAACAATGGTAATGTTTATTTGTCCATTGTTAAACCATTTCATATATAAATCCCAAACTTTGCAGGTGTAATTTCATAGTTTAATTTTGTTTTATCACTTTCTAAATGTGCTTCCATGAGATTTTTTTATTATCATCTATATATCATCTTTCTAATCTAAGTTTACTTTTGCCTTTTAAACAAGAGTTATGGTCGTGAAATCTATTTGTTTTCAATAATTTTAATATAATCACTGTTCACACATCTAGAGAATGATTGCTAGTGGGTTCTAATATATTTCATATTTATGTACATTGGTTATCATGTGTCCGTGTCATTACTTATAAATTTACTAATTAATCAAATAATCATATGAAATGATGCAAGATTAAAGATTTCTGGCTTGTATGAGTTCATAAATCACAAGTGCATAGGGTTTAGCTTTCAAAAATAAAAAATGAAGTGGAAGAGTCAAAGCTAATGAGAAAAGCTGAAAACCTCTGGCAGTGTTGTACAAATCAAAAATAAAAAATCTTTGGCGATAAAATTTGAAAGCCAAAGTTAGAACTTCAAAATCAAATATAATGTGTGTGGTTCAGTTAATATATCATAATCTTACGAATGTGAATATGATAATATCATATTTCTTTATTTGGTTTAAGGAAATGTGAGATTCTCAAACTTTGTTTTAGTTATCACATTCTCATACATTATTAGGTAATGTGAGATTTTTGAGAATGTTACACGATTTCAAAATATCTCTTAAACCAAGCACCTTTAGAAAGTTGAAGAGAAAATATGTTTCTCAACAAAGGAGTACGGACGAGAGGTTAAAGGGAACAACTTAACATTGAACTAGTCAATCAGCAAAAAGTTAAGACTCCAATAGGTGACAACGTCTTGACCTTGTTGATGTCGATTGATCGACTAAGGGCAACACATGCATTCAGCGAATAGCTGGTGAGCAGCACGATAGTCTTTTGGCAATTTGGCGGCATTGATAATCGATTGGATGTTGGGGTGATGTTTATGTTTTAGGTGTGAGTGTAATACTCTAATTTTGCTTGTGATTTGATATTCTTCACTTCTTTGCACCGATTTCTTTATTTATTTATTTATGATTTTGATTAGTTTCATTCAAAAACTGTCATTTTGAGCAAAACTAACTTAAAAAAGAATAATAGGCTATGCCTATTTGGACACCTATCATGTTTTTGGGGTTTGAAGGTTAATCAAGTGGATTAAATATTTGGAAACATGCAGAGGTAAATATGATGAAATGTATGTGAACTCTACAAAACTGTAATCAAGGATTTACAAACACAGGAGAAAGAGACTTCTTTCAAATGTTGCTGTAATACAGCTGAGCCCCATATATAAACCTGATGCAAATGATTAAGATGCAAAAGGGGGTTAAGGGCAATAAGGCTATAGAGAGCATAGAGACTGCCACAATTGAAGGCATGCCTAGCTCTGTCAACCCAGAGTTATTAAAAAGAAAAAGATGCAAAATCTGTACATAAAACTTTACATACAGCTCCCTACTATACCAGCAAAATCACAAACCACCAAAAAGCTACCTGGGCATTCTCTATTATTACTGTACAGGTTATGGTGTTCTTCCAAGCAGCCATTCGTGTGGTTGGGAAAGGGCATGTTATGACTGCACGACTGTTGCACAGAGATGCAGCACGGTTCAGACTGACCGCCACTATGTCAGGGTATCCTCAGATGTCAGGATATCCACAGATGCGGTGCGTGTGAGCATTTCAGCACCATCTGCCTTGGAAGAGAATATCACGGCAGATTCACCTGCACATATTGGCACGCTATCAGGAAACATGTTTATTGCAAATATTATTTTTTTAGGGAAAAATGAGTAGCAAGATGACATGATTTGAGAATCAGAAACTAACTCTGGGTTGAATCAGTGGACAGGCGGTCAGGAGAAGTGCCTCTTTTTTCTGCAAGAGAAAATGTTCTCAGGTGAATGGCTAAACTGAAGCAATTTCCCACAATAGATTTTTAACCTTTGATGATATGTAGGGAAAGAGAAATGTTTGAACTAAATACAAAGCACATACCCTTAGAACGCCGTAGACCTTTGACAGCCTCAAAATTCTTATAGGTATAGCCAACAAAATTTAAACTTTCAGGGCTTAAACGCATCTGTCAAGGTTGTTTTTTAATAAGAGGCAATGGGTTAGTATAGCATTAAAAATAGATGGGGATCCAAGGGAGGAACTGCAAGTATGCTACTAAAGAGCTAAAGCAACAGTTCTAAGATGTTCCATGTAATGTGTACCCAAAAAAAAAAAAGAAAAACTAACCTTCCTCATGTTTCCAGAGTTAGTTTTGGCAGGTGGTGGATTCACCTATAAAATAATTGCATGATACAAGATAAAGGGTAAGACCATTATGGCAACAACTCAAACACAAAATGGGACAGAGGGAGTATATATATATATATATATATATATAAGCCCACTGTCACTAACGTGCGTAAGTAACAAAAGTAACTCAATACTACTCCAATCTTCCACCTGAATGCTAAAGATCATAAAAGTAGGAGTGTTAAGGACAAGTCTTTAATAAATACCTCATCAAATTTGATAAAGTTTTGAGTATCAAGTTCATCATTGACCTCTGGCTTGTATGCTGCATTCATTTCATAAAGTTTGTCCCAATCGATACCTTTGAACCAGGGGTGAACCTGATATATTCAAGAAGAATAAGCACAAAAGAAAACATTGTAGAGTAGTATAATTATTATCCATCTAATACTATTAGGACAAGTAGATGCCTTTATTTGCTCAGCTCCCTGAGAACCTAGCCGATTTTGAGCATCACAAAGCAACCTACAAATTAGGTTCTTAGCTTCAAGACTCAACCTTGCTTCAGTTGGAAATCTCAAATGATTCTTCCAATGCACAATCTGAAAGTTAAAAATAGTTCAGCAAATAATAAGCTCACAGCACATATTTATATATATATAAGGGACCAAAGCGAAATAGGATAGACTCCAGAGGTCTTGAGTTTGAAGGTTTTGAGCAAATTTCGAAGAGCCCTTAATGTTAACAATTCATCAATGACACCATATAATGATCACTTAAAATCTGAAGAATGATGGATTAATTGTCACCGCCATCAACAATGGCACAAAGGCTAGAGTTCCTCACAACCCTAAGAACCTCTATATATTTGCTCTGAAATCTATTGGATGTTAACTGTTAAGTTCATAAAAGTGTGAACTTGCAAATATGTCTATGCTCCATATGAATGGCCTATGCTGCAGAGCAGGCTCAATCTACCTTTCTGCATGTTGTTATTGGATCATCAGAGTAGAATGGTGGATAACCTACTAGCATCTCATACATAATAGCACCAAGAGACCACCTGCAACAAAGCAAAGCCATATTAAGTTGAAAACTTCAGTTACACTGAAACATGACTTTACATGAAGGTTTGGCATGTGATGATTGTCCTCAAAAGATAGAGGGGAGTAGTAAAAAGTTTGTGCGGAACTATCCTGCACTCTCTGGTGTAGTCTTTACGGAAAGAAATAGCATAAAGCATATGCCTAGTCGGGCTCAATGCCCCTTTGGAAACAGTTGAATATAGAATTTTGATTATGTGTGCATGTGTAAAGAAAAACGAAGGAACATTTAAATTGTTTTAACTTCAATGTGATCGCTAAGCTTTTGCTAAGATTGCTGTACCTGCTTGGTGCTATTTCGTGAATAATACATTTACTTGTATAAATGTATTGAATAAAGGAAAAAAACATCATTAAAAGGGGCATAAGAAAGGCAGGACTGGATAGCAATTTTAGTTTTGCACGCATGTATATTTAAGCATTTTTTTAAACACACTTAAATACCAATAGATAGAAGAACAGTAAGAGTATGAAACTAAAACATTGCTAATGTGAAGCTGGAGGATGAAGAAAATCTACAATAGAGACAAAAATATATATTGGGAGACAAGGAGAGACATTTTATTTTATCTTTAAAAAGGCCAACAGTCATAAATCAAGCAGAAACTAACCAATCACATTCCGCACCATAGCCTCTTTTTAGTAAAACTTCGGGAGCAATATAATCAGGTGTGCCCACAGTTGAAAATGCCTGAATCAGAGAAGCTGATAGTTACTGTCAAGTGTCAAGACTGATGAGGTAAGTAAATGCATAATAGCAGTTATTCTAATAATCCAACGTAACATCAATCTCCAGATTATTTCCATTACAAATATTATCCAATAACCATAAAATTTTTGCATCTCCTAACCTTTTACATTGTGTTTAACTTAGCAAAGCTGCAATTTTTTAAATGGTATCTAGAAACATAGCAATTGCATGCTTACCATTGGACAGTGCATGTACAACTTTAACTATTCAGTAAATTTTGAAGCTAATAATATACTGAACTAATATTTCTCTAACAGGACAATAACTCCATACCAATTTCCTTCTATTTAATTGCCAATGCTGCATTTGTTCATGGGAGCTGTTCCAGCAGTTTCCATCGGCATTAACTGATCCCCTCAAATTTCCATCATTCATTATTTCATTTTCATTTATAGGAGATAGATTTGAACAGTCAAGAGGTTTGCAAAGACCAAAATCAGAGAGTTTCATATGACCATTTTTGTCCAGAAGAAGATTGTCAGGTTTAATATCCCTGCGAAAAATAGATCACCAAGTAATTAAGTGTGCACGGGCAAGTCATGTGCATTTGTATATATGGGCATTACAGTAAACAAACTTCTTAGTATTAGTTAAAATTAAGTCTATATTCTTACTAACCAAATATTTGCCATCTTAATGAATATTTATTTTTGGAATCTTAATTTTATTAGGTACTAAAATAATTGTAAGTAAATTTTATGAACTTTATTAAGAGTGTTATTTAACTTAACCAAGAACATTAATTAAGATTTCAAAAATGAATATGAATTAATATAACAAATATTCGGTCAGTAAGAATATAGACCGAATATATATTTTACCTTAATTTTAAGATTTAAGAAGTGTTACTGCAGTCCTGGACTCAAAAACAAATTCTGTATTACTTTAGTATATATTTTGATTTTGATTTTGATTTTGATATATACAGTACTAAGAGAAAACAAATGTAGTCATGTAGATTAGCATACTCCACCTGTGAATGTAGTTATGTTTATGGATAGACTCTAAGGCCAAAACACTTTCAGCAATGTAAAATCTTGCAACGGTTTCAGTTAATGTCTCCTCCCTCATCAGCAAAGTCATTATGTCACCACCAGGCAGATACTCCATTACAAGATACAGGTATTCAGCATCTTGAAAAGAAAAATATAGTTTTACAATGAAGTGGCTGGCAACTTCTGCAAGCAAGTTCCTTTCTGATCTAACATGTTCAACCTACATGTAAAGACCCAGCATTATATTACACCATATCTCCAGGCACTCTAGGGCACATGAAGCACAGTTTATCTGAAAGGAATTTCAAAGTAGAGGCCACAATCAAGGTAAGTTGCATCTTACAGATGCCTGCACACTGTTTTAACAGATCATTGCTCTGATATTTGTAGTGCCTTGGGTCAATAGGAACAAGGTAACAAGACTCTAATTAAGGCACAGGCATTAAACAACTATCTAACTAAAGCCATGAACTTTAAACAACTACTCTAGACACAACCACTGATTTTCTCTCTGAGATTCTTTTGGGTGGGTTTGGAGTAAACTATCTCTTTTTCTCTGGCATTAAGACCTCTCAAGAGAAGCAAAAGTTTGACCTGAGACACTTTGAGGGAAAAATGAAAAATGCAATCAAAACTTTTTTTTTTTAAGTTGTTTTACTAAAGTTAATTGTACTTAAAGTAAAAATAGAAAGAGGAAACTAGCTGATGATGATATTATCCACCCCTCATATAGATCAGTTTCCTGCTGACTAAAGTTCAATATAAGGAGACCCATTAATTGCAACTTCATTCACTTGTGCATCTGGACAAAAATAGGAAATGTGGGAGAACATCCCAATTCATGGGTAAGAACCGTAAGATATTAATTCCTTTGAGCTTAACAAGAAAGTTTGAAATTCAAAATCAATCTTTGACCGTACCTGTCCTCTGCTAAGCATTTCAGACTTCTTCAACTTTTTCATTGCGTATATGTTTCCTGATATTTTCTCCCGACACAATCTAACCTGCAGAAAGTGTTCCATTTTGCAGCTTGTCAATCTGAGGAAAATACATGGGCAGATGATAATAAAATTGGAAATGCACAGCACTACTACCCCCACCTCCCCAACAAATAAATACTCATAAATGAAGAAGAGGGAGCTTTTAAAGGAAAAAACTTCAAATGTAGATGTATATGCATGACTAGATGCATATTTGGGAAAGGCATAAAACATTAAGCATGTCCCCTTGCTTTAAAGCATTAAGCAAGCTATAAGCTATATATGAATTCAAGGAAGCTACTTTAAATTAATAAACACTGCGCAGTAATTAAAGGTCAATAAGGTTAAGGAAACAGTTCAAAATTTTGGCATAACTAGGTATTTCTAGAATTTAAAGAAAAAAAAAAACCTCAAACCTCTCCAAATGCTCCTCTCCCAATGATGGCTAATAGCTCAAAATCATCAACTGAAATCTTATGCCTTTTGAGTCGTATATATTCTGTCTCTTTACGTTCCAAGTCCTTGAGAAGAACCTTTTGCTCCTCCTCTGGCAAATCTAAGCTTGCTAATTTCTGCTCTAGCAGTGAGCGCCTGCAGTTTGTAGAATAGAAAGCATCTGAATAATTCAACAAAGCATCTGACAATTTGTTTGATTATTATGGTCCACCTTCTGGGAAAGCTAGTCAAATCTAATAAAAGCTTCTCTATAAATAGTTCATTTATCTCAATCCAAGCTAACATATGGGAATGCTGTTACTTCATATCAAAATTATTCATCCATCAGCAATTAAGTGGACATGAGGAAAAATCAAATGGTTCATTTTACAAGGCATATAATGTACAACTGCATCACGACTAACCATTCAATCAGCCTTTGTCCTACTTGTATTCAAAACAGATTTGAACACCCATTACGAATGTCCATCTTTGCAGTGACAATTTCCATGGCAACAACCTCATAGAGTCATAGGAGGTATGATATGGGTGCCTGCTATAGACTACCCTTCCAAGACAATGACAAAGTTCCCTACAAACACTCATATGACTTGTGTTACACTCACAGACTCATAAATTTTCAAGTGATGCAAGCACAACAAGGATTCAAATACTAATATAATTTAGACTCCCTCACCACAGAATAACATTTAAATCAGAACTAAAGGTTTACAACTTTTCCACCATTGAACTTGAAAATCAAGTAAAGAACAAAGGAGAAAGCATTGTTTTAGCTTTAATCCGAAGCATAATTCCACTAAAGTACAACAAACACACGTATCAACAAGACTCCACGATATGCATGATTAAACTAAGTTGAATATCAACGAAAATGCAATTACCTGAACTCACCAGAAGATAAGTGAAACCAGAGAGATTCTAAAATTTTTTAAAAACTAATAATTAAAAGAGAGCTGCAAGAAAATTTTCGAATTCAATTATTATTTTTTAATTAGCATTCATTATCTAATCTCTATGCATCATTCAAAAATTGTTATCGGCGAAAAGTTTATTAGAAATGCAATGAGTAGATGAATAAACATACGCAGAAGCAAATTTTGCATCCAGAGAAACAAATACAAACAGAAAACCCTAAGCGGAGAGTCAGAGACCTTTCCATGCGTTCCTTGTACTGTTTCATGTGAGTCTTGTAGTGGCTCTCGATGTATTTCTTCGCAGCGGCGACTCGTTCGAGAGTCAAGCTGGAGCCCAGCTGCTCCTCCAATTCTTCTTCCTCCTCCTCATCCTCCTCATACGCAGTCTCCGTCACTGCCTTCGTTTCCTCCTCCATTTCCTTCTCGATATCTTCTTCTCTTCTTTTTTTATTTTTTATTTTTTTTATTTTTTTTATTTTTTATGTTATAATGTTATGTATATATACGAATCCCAGATTGTTCGTCCTCTCTACAAATTCGCACTCTCTATCTCTCTCTATATCTGTGTATGCATATGGGAATCGGCGACGGTGGCGGAGCGGTGAAGGAGAAAGGCTGTATATATATTTCGCCGGAACTTATGATCGGACGATGGAGTTGGAAATTTTGAAACAGAATCAGTCTGCCTTCGCGTACAAATGGCCTTTTTCGCATTACACGTGGCGGGATATAGTTACTTTTGGTCCCACTCCACGTGGGGCCCTTAGCTTGTAGATTATCGACCTTAACGACCCCTCCAATCGCCAACAAATAACTATTTTCAGGAAAAAAAAAAAAAAAAAAAAAAGTGCTAACTGGGCAACATGTGTGCATGTCTTTTTTCTTCTTCCTTTTTTTTTTTTTGGAAAAGTGTCAAATTAGTCCCCTAAGTCAACTGGATAGTGCAATTAGGTTCCCTAAGTGAAAAAAACTTCATTTAAGTCCCAAAATATTTGTATCAGTGTACCTAATTGCACTATCCAGTTGACTTAGGGGACTTGAATGAAGCTTTTTTTACTTAGGGGACCTAATTGCACTATCCAGTTGACTTAGGGGACTAATTTGACACTTTTCTCTTTTTTTTTTTCAATAGAAGTAATGAAAGCTCATTAATGTATAAGGAGTTAGGGCTCAACAAATTCAAATTAAATACTCCCTCAGTCTCATTTTATCTGTCATACTTATTATTCATTGGTCAAATTAATTTTTTCTTCTTTGTTTATTTTCTTTATTATTTTTACTTGTTTTTAAATTTAATTTTTCGTATTTAATAGTACTTTTAGTGTAGTTTCTAAATATATAAATTTTGTATATTAATACTAAGTTTAATATTATAAAAATAAATTAAAAATAACTTTAATCAAGACTCGTTAACCGAACAAGACAGAGAGTATAAGAAAAACAACTCATTGAAGATCAAACGATCCAAAAATAACAAAAATCAAGTCAGTTAAGTTGGACAAAACCTTAGAAAAATACGTGGAATTAGACACAAGGGCATTCGGAAAGTAATAAGCAATAAAATCCAATGCATGCATGCAAATATGCAATACAAATCAAACCTTTTAAAAATTATATGAGCATTTTCATTTCAATTTTTTAAAAGTTATTTTTTTTGAAAGGTAATTTTTTTTAAAGTTATATATTTCTAATAAATTAACATTTATGTTATTATGTATATTGAATATAATTCTATAGTGATATTTTACTTTTGGTTTTTGAATATTAATTTAATCACCTTTGATATATCATATAAATAGTGACATTTCACTTTTAGTTTTTTTTTTTCTTTTTTATTTTTTATTTTTTGTCTGACCACGGTTTGTTTAGTCAATACTACAATACTAATCATGTCCATATAATAGGACCTTAGGAGCGACAAAACACTCCCTCATGGGTTATGAACTTTAATATACCTACATTTGATCTCAAGGCTCTCTAATCTAATTAAGTTGCAATGGACATGTACCATCTCATTCACACAACCCTCATAGATTTTAACTTTTAGTTTTTTTTACTATCAACATAAGCACTTTTGATTCCTCGACTTAAAATAATAAAAAAATAAATAAAAAATCACTCAAATTTGCTTCAAAATATTTAAAAAAAAAAATCATATAAAAATAGTAAAATTAGGTAAAAGTGATGATACTCATAATATCTTATTTTCGATCAAATATGATTGAAAGAAATTGTAATGAACCAACATACAGGAACTAACTCGATAATCTCATGCAAATGACTTTGTGATCAAGTAGCATATAGTAACTCTCTCAAATGAGAGGTCATGAGATTAAACTTTAGTGTACATGAAAACTTGGTAATCTCATGCATAATTGAGGATCAAAAGTAGAATTACCATCATTATAATAGCTAAGGAGATGAAAAGTAATACTATCTCAAGTTAAATTCCAATTACTTTTTGGAAGAATATATAGGGCTTGTTTGGTTATCAGCGGTTAGATTTTAGCGGTAGCGGATTGTGTTAGCGGTTATCAAATAGCGGATTATATTAGCGGGTTTGACCAGTGGATTGTATTAGCAGTTTGTAAAAAGATGTTTGGTAAAATTAGCTGTTTAGATTAGCGGTTAACATGTAAAATGACCAAAAGGGTATACATAATATATATATATATATATATATATATATATATATATATATATATATATAAATAATAACAATAATAATAATGTTTTAATACATAAATATATATATATATATATAACAATAAATAATAAATAATAAATAATAACAATAATAATAATGTTTTAAAATTAAAAAAACAAAAAAAAAATAAAAAAGGGGAGGGGGGTGGGGGGAGGGGAGCCACACGGCTCCCCTTTGTTTCCCCACTTATCCCACATCGGTGGGATAAGTGGGGAGTGGAGCCTTGAGGCTCCTATAAAAGGAGCCTCAAGGCTCCATTTTTCATTCAATCAGTTTGCCCAGCGCAGGCGGTGCGCTGGGCAAACTGTAAGTTTTAAAATTTTTTTTTATATATATAAGGGCGTTTTGGGGAAAGTAATACTTTCCCCAAAACGCCAAATGCAAAACGCTGCTATATGCAGCGTTTTGTATATTGGCGGTTTGGAGCAAATCTGCTGCTCCAAACCGCCATTAACCAAACAAGGTTTTCAGTGTTTTGACCATGGTCAAAACGCTGAAAACGGCGGATCCGCTACTAACTAAACAAGGCCATAATGGGTGTACTTTAACTGCTCAAATAGCTTTCTTCCTATTCCACAAACTTTCCAACTGGGTCCATGGGGAGTCTTTTCTAAGTTATCAGAAAAAACAAATATATAGACTCTTGAACACGCTTTACTTGTTGATTAATTTAAAGAAATTAAGAAAATGGCTTTTAAACCCCCTTTTTTAAAGCCCAACAAAAAATAAAATAAAATGAAATAAAAAAGTTGAGGTAACAAATACAGGTTGCATGCACAGCAATAGCATGCATGGATACTTTTTAACTTTTTTTTAAAATGTCATACTTAAGCCCTTTTCCATTAGTAAAATTTATACGATTTTTAAGAAGAAACTTGCCAGCATGGAGGAGAGCAGGTGAGGAGAGAAAGTGTTTCAGAACTCCATGTACATATAGAGTATTTTCAGACTTTGTGGGGTCCACCAAATTAATGCTACAAGCTATTGAGGTGCGTGAAGAGCAAAATTAGTGCCCAGGCTGGGTGAGTAAATCCTTCTTCTTCTTCTTTTTTTTTTGGATTTCAGACTTTTCATTCTTTTTTCCTTTTCTTTTTCCTCTATTCTCTCTCCTATCTGTCAACCTAAAAACTTGTGCTAACAACTTATCATTCGCCTTATTACGAAGTGAACAATTATTATTATTATTATTATTATTATTGTTATTGTTATTGTTATTACTAGTATTTTCACCCGTGCGTTGCACGGAATGAATTTGTTATAATATTTTAAGAAATATTTGAATTGATATACAATTATAGAAATTATAACATCGAATATGAGTATGAATAAGTGTATAAATGCAATTATAGTATGAGTCTTCCTTGCATGCAACAAATATCACAAAAATTCAGTGTTCTAAAATAAGTGTATAAATGCAATAGGTAGATAATTTACATTATTGCATCATATTCATTAATTTAATTACTTGTCGGTTAGTTATTGCAAGATCTTGAGGTACACTTATATTTTGATATTCAGTAAGTATAACTATATTAGAGAAAAAATTTACATGGGAGTAATGGGATAATCAGTTGAGTAATTGTTGGTTGACCGTAGAGCGTTGTGTTGGAGGAAGAAAATGATATATAGTGAAGATGATATTGCCCTTCACTATATATCATCTTCTTCCTTCAACACGTTGATATTCTCTGGACTAATAACTGTTGGAAAAAAATTAGCATAAAATGGCATTTTACTGGCAATATTGTGGTACAAATATATGTGGGGTCCACTTTCGATTTGGGTCGGGTCAACGTGGATTCGTGTTCTTCGTAGTTAGACGAAAAGATTGATATATTGTACGCTCAAAACTGATAATGGGTGAATGAGAAATTGGTTCTCAAAGTTGACCCATTTGAGTTAGAAAAATATAGAAAAAAACCTTTCAAGTAACTTTTGTCCCACATTGGTTTGAGAAGTGGTTTGCACCACTACTTATACAAGAGTTTTTCTAAGGCTTATTGAATTGTATAGCATAGAGGCTCTCTCTCGCACGCAAGGGGGGAGGGGGTGCAAATGAAATCCCAAAATGAACTTAAAAAGGCTTGACTCGTGCGCCGACACCTGCATGCACGAATGTCGTTCAGAAAATTGGTTGGCCTTGCGGGTTGAATTATGCCAAATTTTCATATTCTGTACAATATTACGCACCATACCATAATACAAGTTAAAACTGAGGATATTGTTTTTATTAATAGTATAGATTGCATTGCAGAGAAATATATATACTGAATTATTACCATTAGTAATTCTAGTCTAGAATTGTATTACGAATAGGAACGTAGGGAAGAATATATTTTATTAGGAATTCTATTTTAATTTACAATTGTATTAG
>NC_044918.1:16723481-16765931 GCF_003576645.1 Ipomoea triloba
TACCATTAGTAATTCTAGTCTAGAATTGTATTAGGAATAGGAACGTAGGGAAGAATATATTTTATTAGGAATTCTATTTTAGTTTACAATTGTATTAGGGGTAGGAATTGTATTACCATATTTTACAATATTACGCAAACCATAATATTATAGGTCTGTTTTGGCGGGAAGTTAAAACTGAGGATATTGTTTTTATTAATAGTATAGATTGCATTGCAGAGAAATATATATACTGAATTATTATCATTAGTAATTCTAGTCTAGAATTGTATTACGAATATGAACGTAGGGAATATTATATTTTATTAGGAATTCTATTTTAATTTACAATTGTATTAGGGATAGGAACTATATTACCATATTTTATAATATTACGTAAACCATAATATTATAGGTATGTTTTGGGCGAGAAGTTAAAACTGAGGATATTGTTTTTATTAATAGTATAGATAGTATAGATTGCATTGCAGAGAAATATATATACTGAATTATTACTATTAGTAATTCTAGTCTAGAATTGTATTACGAATACGAACGTAGGAAAGAATATATTTTATTAGGAATTCTATTTTAATTTACAATTGTATTAGGGATAGGAACTGTATTACCATATTTTATAATATTATGCAAACCATAATATTATAGGTCTGTTTTGGGCGGGAAGTTAAAACTGAGGATATTGTTTTTATTAATAGTATAGATTATTATTATTATTATACAAGAGCACTTTTCTTTTTCTTTTTTTTTTTTGGGAAAAACAAGAGCACTTTTCTATTCGTGTTTATTAAACAATATAATTTAAATTCTCACTTTAATCTTCTCCTACGGAATTACAATCTCTTTCTCCTTAATTCACTCTTTCCAACCAAACTCGCTATGACTCTGCGTCATTTCACCAATACATTAATAACTTTGTTTTACTAAAAGCATCTCCAATAGTTGTAGTTCTTGATGAGTTTTTACATGTGTGACTATATAAAAAATAAATAAATAGATGGGAGGGAAGGGAAAAAGTAAAAGAAACAAATCTGAAATGCAAAAAATAATAATAATAATAATAAATTAACACGCCCAATTGGGCACCTCAGTGTTGCTCACGCGAATGAGCAACACTGTCTGTTTGTTTTGGTGAGACGCACTTTTGGAAGAAAAAAAAAGTTGAGTCTTACTGTAACATCTTGTTTTCTTCTCGTTATCTCCCTCTTTCCTTCACATAAACATTGGAACCTTAAAAAACCAGCCAAAATCTCCTATTGAGATGCTCTAACAACCATAAAACTCAATTCTTATTATATAAAATCGACTTTGTTACGAACACTATGATACAAATATTTTGAGATATTATATTGGTCTGATTGTTGACTTTATAAATTAGTCTGATTTACTTAATACACACCTTCAAATAATTTTTTTGTTTAAAAAAAACAATAAAAATATGGTACAAGTGTTGGGTCAACCTTAATTAACAAGAAGCATCACTTTCCTCTTCATGTGAAAGTTAAAAGTACGAGATGCTTGTGGCAGTCAACCTTTGACCGGTTACTGTTCATAAAACGGCGTCCACTTTGAATGCCAGTCTCTGTCAACTGACCAATTAACGAGTACACGTAACATCTTTTGACTATTTACGTTGTTGGGATTATTTGGAAATAATTGTTAAGATGCGTGCGTCATCGTGATGCCATCATGACAGGTAATGAGGATTGTATCATCTTCTACTGTTACTCTTCTGCGGAGTAACTTCTAAGAAACACAAAAGCATTTTCCCACTTGCAGATCGAATCCATAGATTTCAGTCAGTAATCAAAGGATAATTGAATAATTAATTATGTCTTCTTTTTTCTTTACAAGACTCTAATAATTGATTGGATTTTGTAGAAAAATAGACACAAAAGTCACACAACAGATTGAAATTGAACTTAACAGTTTCAATTTATTATTTTAATTATTGAAAAATAAAAATAAATAGATTTCGAATTTTTATGTTGAATTTAGAATTATCAAAACGAAATAATTTGGCCCAGGTGAGTTACACTATGTTGGGTCAACAAAATATAGGTCGGTGATACGATCTCACATCGGTTCCATAAGAGATTGTGAAGTGGTACGTACTTAAGTTGGGGCCAAACTTCCACTCATAAGCTAGTTTTTGTGATGAGGTTAAATGTTTGGCTTGAGTGCTATATCATTTCATGCTTTCTGAGAGCGAGGTCGGAGTGGGGTGGAAAAAGGCTCAGAAGATTATGGGGTGGTACTTAAGTTGGGCCCAAAATTCCACCCATAAACTAGCTTAGCTACATACACACCGAAATAACACTAACTAATGACTTCTCGTATGGGAGAGCCACTACATGTCATTTGAGCACAAAGATTTATGTCATTTCACGTCATGAAAAAATGTTATTTCATGACCTTTTTCATCAACTGAGTATGTGGTATAAAATTTTTAGATTGAGCTGAAGAGAGTTGACCATACATACCAAAATTATTAATTATTTTGTAACATTAAAATAAAATAAGATAAAATGTATTAGGTGTCATAGTCAAGTTAGTCATAACCAAAGATTTCACAATCAAGCTAATCACTAAGGGGGTGTATTCAATCATGACTTTTGTAGATTTTTAAAAACTTTTAAAATGGTAGATTTTAATAAATTTTTATTGACTTTCATAGATACGTTCAAAACTTTTTAAAACTTTGTAAGACTCTATAAAAGTCTGTATAAAAAACTTGCATAAACTTTTATCAACTTTTTTATTTTAAAAAGTATGCAAAAGTCATTAAAATTCTAAATTAAATATATCCTTACAAACTTTCATAAGCAATTCATAACAATATTAAACACTAAAATTTATAGTTATAGAATTGTTCAAATAAAATATTTAAAAATATAATTACTTTTTCTTGAGAAATTATTATTTAAAAAATAATAATTACTAGTTGCATAAAATAAAAAAATAATAATATATATAATAATTATATTTGATATACTGCTAGGTATCAAGCAAAGAGCTATTATTTGCAATAACAATATGGGACTGCTAACAACAACAAGGTGATTCTCTTTCTAGCCTCAAATTGCTATTGCGAACAATAGTTCACTATTCGTAATAGCACGTTATTAAAAAGAAAAAAGAACAAATATATTACGAATAAACATATGAATATTATGAAACATATAGTAAAATTGACGGTGATAGATAAAAAAAATTTACTCTGTTCATGTATTTAGGAGAAAAAGTTTAGAAGCTAGGGATAAAAAGTTCATAGAAAAAAAAATAAAAACATACAAGCAACAATGAAATAAAAATAATATTATTTTGAATTTTTAGAGGAAGATTGTAAAGTTTAGGAGAGAGAAAAAATTGGTAGAGTTTAGGTATGTAGAAAATACAGGATAATGAAGAAAAAATAATTTATTGAATTTAGGTATAAGGTTTATAAAGTTTAAAATTTTAAATAAGGAGAAAAAATAGAGTTTAAATAGAGAGAGAGAGAAAAAAAAACCTTGAGTGTTGGTAGAAAGAAAATTTTGAAATCTTGAGGTTGGGGGTTGGATTTCAACTATTTATATCTGAAAAGGAAAAATATATAAAAGTCTATAGAAGTTCTAAAATTAAAAAGTCCTTACAAATTCATAACTTTTTGAATACCACGTGACTTTTAAAGATTCTTTAAAAGTTTTAATTGAATACCACATGACTTTTAAAAACTCTTTAAAAATCTTGATCGAATACCGCATAACTTTTAAATACTCTCTAAAAGTTTGAATTGAATACCTCCAAACTTTTAAAATTTATAAAAGTCTTTAAAATTCTATGAAAGTCATGATTGAATACACCCTAAGTAATTTTATTTTGTCTGATACTAAGAAGATTTTTTTGGTTCGCACCAGCTCCCTTTTTTTCTTCTTTCTTTCTTTCTTTTTCCAAAATGATAGAAAAGTACAAAATAATACTATCTCACTTGTTTCTATCTTCTCATCCAAGTCAAATCAAAAAACAAAAAAACAAAAAAAAAAAACAAAAACTCACAAAAATATCAGAGATACTCTAAGAAATGTCATTCAAAATTTACAAATGTATCCATGAATTTAACAACAGGAAAATATATTAACCTTGAAGTACATAGATAAACCTATATTAATTTGTTATTTTTTGTGACATGACTTACAATACAGGTATTGTAATTACAATATTGCCCTTTGTTGGGGAAAACACAAAATTGTATTGTAAATTCTAACAACTATTGACCCAGTTTAATAGTGAATAAACTATAAATATTAATTAAAAGACATATTATACTCGAAATTAATCATTATTATTGTTCGAATATAGAATATATCCATAAATCTAACAAGAGAAAAGCTGATTAACTTGGATCTGAGAAATAAACCTGTATTAACTATTTATTAATTCTGTAACATGAGTACATGGCTCTCCGATGCACATAAGTAAATTACAGTATTGGCCTTTATAGATTAAAAAAAAAAACACAAAATTGTATTGTAAATTCTAACAACTATTACAGTACTTGTGTTATTTTTTTTTTTGGTTGATTCTATAGAAACTTGGTGCCGGCGTGATGTTGGTGCAAGAGCTTGTGAGCAATTTGATCTCTAGCCTGCACTGCGGTGGCCGACCGGACTGGATTCTCCGGCGACATTTCGTCGTCGAAGAGATCAAACCTTAACGCCGGCTCCAATTCCTCCCCTCGCATTTCGCAAATGTTATGCAAAACGCAGCAGGCGCCGAGCACCACCGGCAAGTCCTGCAGCTTCACCTCCGTCCTCTTCTGGAGGCAGCTCCACCGCGCCTTGAGCCGCATAAACGCCTCCTTGGCCACCTTCTCCACCTCGCCGACTTTCTCGTTGAAGGCGTGCTGTGTCCACGTCAGATTTTGGTGCGTGTACGGAACAAGAGTCCAGTCTGTTAACGGATATCCGGAATTTCCGGCTACACAGGTGTCCTTGAGTAGGCCGCGATTTGAGCGCTGGAAGAGCGCGGATTTTTCTAGAACTTTGTCGTCGGACATGGATCCAGGCCAGCCGATGCAGACGTCGGTGAAGACGCCGTTGGAGTCGACGACGCCTTGGAGCGTGACGGAGTAGGAGGTCTTCTGGTTGCGCTCGGTGTGGCGTTTGTTGAAGTAGGCGGCGACCGAGGCTTTCGGCGCGATGATCGGGATGTGAGTGGTGTACATTGCGCCGCCGAGGTTGGGGATTCCGGAGAGGAGTTGGAAGGCGCGTTTGGTTTGGTTCATTTTGGAGTCGTCTGGCCATTGGAGGAATTTGGGCATGAGGACTCCTCGGATGGCGGTGGAGACCTCGAGGACGAGCTTGTGACACGTGGAGATCCCTAATCCGAACCGCTTCGATACTTCTCGGAGAGGTTCACCGGTTGCGAGGCGCCAAATGCAGACCGCCACCCTCTGCCGCACCGGAATCGCTTGCCGGAGCATCGTGTCCTTCTTCGTAACCACAGATTCCAACTCCTCGCAGATCATATCGAACGTCGCTTTGCTCATCCGAAACGCCTTCTTAAACTCCTCCTCCGGAAAATCCGGGCCGTTACACTGCTCCCACCACGCCTTCGATCGGTTCTTCACCCATAACCGCCGCTGATGCTGCCCCCCTCCCCCTCCCCCTCCTCCTCCTCCGCCGGCGGCGTAAGAATCCTCCGACGTACTAACAACATCCACAGACTCCCGACCGCGCTTCCCATTCCCCTTCTCCTCCGCCGCCGCCGCCTGCGGCGGCGGCGTCGCCGTCATCGGGGGCTCCCTATCCGCCGGAAGAAACTTATTCAGAATCTCCTCCACCGACGAATCGGAATGATCATAGTAAGAATTATTATCATCCGTTCTCTGCTTCTTAACCGGCTGGGGAGCAAAATCAAAATCCTGGAAAAAACTCAACAGATTCGGCCAGGAACCGTCGTCTGAGCAGGGAAACGGAATCGAAGAAATTTCCATTAAATCGGAATCGGAGTATTCAAAGAAGCGATGAAATGAAACGAAAGAAATCGCATGTGAACACAGAAGAACTCTGAGCTCTGAAAAATGGAGGCTTTGACTATATATAAGGCATGAGAAGCGTACGTATGAAGACACGGACAGAGATAACGCTGGTGATGTGATTGGGACGCGGTCGAAAGGTGAGTGAGAGGAAGATTCTTGGACGGTGAGTTGGACTGTTTTAAGATAATGAGTTAAGGAAGAATGTTTTACGCGGTACAAGGTGGTCATATTTGGGAAATCTTGTAATACCGTAGAAGTTTCTTCATCAAATCTTTAACTCGCCAAAAAAGCTTCACCTCAACTCAACAGATTCTTTTATTCTCCTTTCGTTACAATTACACAAAATTTGCCCCCCTTCTTATCCCACATATAATTTTATTTTTTTTTTGGAAACATCCCACATATAAAATATGTACTTTATTATTGATACGATATCAATAATATCTGAACAAAATACATATTTAAATATATCAAATACTATTGATATTGATATCGATATCGATTTTAATTTTGATTTTGATATAGTCAAACATAAATGTATAATTACATACGATATACATAATTGTATAAAATATTATTATCATAACAAATTCAATTAAGTATTCAATAAAATTATATTTTAAATTTTTTAAAAATGTGTATTTAATTATATGAGGTTTTCTAGAAGCGAGAAATACTATGGCGGGTGTAATGAACTTTTTGACTCGTTTATGTATTTTTTAAAATTTTAAATTTAAATATAATTTAGTAATGTCATCAACTTAGATAAAATTAATTTCATGGTGTGCTTTGTTTCTCTTTGGTCGTCGTCAATAGTGTGAGGCAATAGAGTTAGTTAAGTCAACCAGCGTGTGATTCTCGATATGACTCATTGATTTCTTATGAAATGGCGCCCTCATTTTCCATCTAAAAAAGGAAATATAATTTTATTAACTATAAAGTACACTAGTGACACATTTTTATATGGAATTAATGGCGTACTTTTCTTTAATTTAAATAAATTTGATACAATATTAAGGTGTATTCAATAAGTATATATGAAACTTTGTGTTTGTTTAAATAATTTTTTTTAAGTGAAAAGCACAAGAAAGAAAATAAATGAAAATAAAGTATATTTACTTTGTAAATTTTAAAAATAATAAGCGAATAATGCAAAATGTGAAAATTGAATAATTGAAATAAATGTAGAGCTTGATTAATTCATTCTCAAACATATCATATACGGAGTACTTGACTCTTTTACAAGGTTTTGATTTGTTTAATTACAAAAGTAAAGTTGATCAATTTTAATCCATTGACAACTGTCTTTTTTTCTATTTTAGTTTTCAATCTCGGAATCAATTAGATTTAATACTTGGCATTTAAAATTTTGTTACTTTTAGTCATAGTTAGGTAGTAAATTTGTTATAAAACAAATGCAATCATAAAAAAACTAAAAAGAGTAAAGTAATAAGTTTGTTGGTCAATGCACTTTACCATTCTTATATGATTTGGCGTATTATTATACATGAGCATGGTTTATTCAATGCATACTTTTGAATAATGACTAACGATTTCTCTTGTCATAAAAAAAGTACTGATAGAGAATATTGCTCAAGTATACGTACCACATACTTGCTCGGTACCCGACTAAGTCACCACGAGGTATCAGTCTGACCTGAAATGACCTTATGCATGACCAGCCTAATCTCAATGCAAAGATCGAGCATGTGACTAATCAGCATATACGTACTCTTCGTCTTACCTTGAGATCGAAACCGACTTTGAGTGCTTGGGATGATTACCCCGAACGGGCCACTAAGAGAGATGAACCTTATTTCACGATTTTATCCCGACTACAGAGGGAACAGGAAAGTTAGGAGATTTAATTAGTAAAAAGATAGTCAAAAACTAAATCAGTAATTTCGCTAATTAATTATTTTTTGAGTACTACTGATTCTGTTACAATGTAGTATCTGTTCATAGCTACTTTCTCAACCTACTGAAGTTTTCATGTGGGGGTGTAAATCGGGTGACACTAGACTACAAGGTTTTGGCGGCAATTTATATCGTGGACCACGGTGCACAATGCATTGTGCACCCCGTACGGCCATACCAAAATGAGTTATGTGTATTATAGGTAATCGTTATGTGTATTCCAGGCAATCATTATGTGTATTATAGGTAACTGTTATGTGTATTCATGTTAGTAACACATGTTGTGATGTGTTTGTGCATTCGAATGTTAGGAGGATGAGTTCTGTGTATTTTGTGTCAATATTCTGTGTATTCCGGCCAAACATTCTGTATATTCTAGGCAAACGTTCTGTGTATTATAGATAATGATTGTGTGTATTATAGATAATGAATTCCATTGTGTCATTCGTGTCTGAGTCCGCGTTCACTTACATCAAAACGACGTCGTTTCGGACCAGGGTCCACAATGGGTCCACGATATAAAGATTGGTTTTAGCAGACAAATTAATTATTTTGTTAATTTTGTTTTGTCTTCAAATAGAAACAGTGGAAAAAGAAACCGGTGGTGTTCCTGGGCCGAGAAACGTGAGCCTCACAGGTGGTGAGCGACAGCCGAACATTTTCTTAAACCCGAAACAAAATTTCAGAAATAGAATCGAATTTCAGAAGACTGAGCTGATCTTCCATGGCTTCTCTGTTAAACCCGTCTCTCACTTCACCCAATAAGGTAAAAATCGTTATATGATAACCTAAGATCATATTCTGTGCGTGGGCTTCTACATATTCTTGCTTATCTGTGTATGTATTTTTGATGTTCGATTGCTCTCATCTGTGCTTATAGATGTTTTACTTACACTAGCAATCTTGGACTGTCCAGTTCAATTTTTGAATTCGTAGAGGAGAGGGGAAAACGTTGAAATTTTTGGTCTGTTCTTGCACAATCGCTAACCAGTACCTGAAATGGAGATTGGTTGTCTTCGTTGTCAGGAATTGTTATAATTAGAGGCAGTGCATAGAATGAGAGAATAATATTTTCAAAATTAATTTCATATGGAGGTGAAAGTCTTGCATTTGCTGATAATCAAGAGTTCCATTTTTCTGATATTTGTGTATGGAAGAGTGTCTGAACTGCTGAATGAGATAATGTGGAAGTACGATAGATATACGAAAAGAAACAAGTTGTTCAGGAGCTGAGCTATGAGCTATGAGCTATATACTGTTTTATTTATTGTAGAGTAACACTCATATCTAATGATATAGAAGTATATTTTGATTGCGGCCAATGTGTGGATTTGAATCTTTCCCGCTCAAAGACCACATTGAAATATGCGTTTGATATCAAATTCTCAATCAAAAGCTTAATCAATTAGTGAGGATACACATTTACTGAGTAATTTTATATTTGTCATCAACAAAAAGAAAGGAGTAAAAGGAAAAGAAAAATAGATTGTTCTTGTTACACAAATTAGATTTTGGCAAACAGGTAGCTCATTTATGGTTTTCATGAAACCAGTGTGATGTTTGACTGTTTGAGTAAAGCAAGAACATTGTTGTATATGTTTTTGCTTTTGACTGTTTTTATATCATGATATTCCTTTTTATTTTCCTCACACTGGGATCTCTTGCAAATTTTCGCTGTCCTCAGCTAAATGTTGGAAGCTTTAGAGCTTCATCCACACATATGGTTCAGATAAGGACTTTTCAGCTTGTTTCCCCAGCAGGCGGAAGGCGTGGAAATTCTTTATTGATGAAAGCCAAGTCATCTGCAGAAGCCGATATACTTGCTGATGATTCTGTTAGTGTTGGCGTCGATGATAAGAATGGTGATCTTCTCTTCCATCTCCAACTTTCACAAAACCTGTTTTGAGTTATTTGGACATTTTATTGTTCATCATATTTTTTCTGGTTCTTGTTCTCGTTTATCTTAACACATTTTACTGTTCTAGAATCTTGATGGTATAGTTGGCATTTAATTCATCATGGCAGAGACATTTAATCTTGACAGTATCTTTACTTCTCAACTGAAAATGTGCATCTGAATTAATGCAGATTATGGAGTTGTCAGTATGCACCATGTTGGAATCCTATGTGAAAATCTCGAGAGGTCATTGGACTTTTACCAGAACATTCTTGGTGAGTTGAACCGTAGTCTTGAGTTTATATTTTTACAAATCATGTATATACTCGGACTAACTATACGCTAATCATTAGGTCTTGAGATAAATGAGGCGAGGCCACACGACAAGTTACCCTATAGAGGTGCTTGGTTGTGGGTTGGTTCCGAGATGATACACCTGATGGAGCTTCCAAATCCCGATCCATTGACTGGTCGACCGGAACATGGAGGCAGGGATCGTCATGCTTGCATAGCAATCAGGGACGTTTCTAAGCTCAAAGTTATTCTCGACAAAGCTGGTAGTTTTGCTTTCCTATCGCATTCACTGAGACGATCCATCTTATGAGTTCTCGTTTAACTGGATTAGTATCATCTCCTTCACACTTCCCGTCTTTCTTTCAGGTATTCCCTACACCCTCAGTCGCTCCGGGAGGCCAGCGCTTTTTACACGAGATCCAGATGCCAATGCGCTAGAATTTACCCAGGTTTAACTTCAACGCCATGGTAGAATCTTCATTCTCATATTAATCAACAGTAGGAAGCTGTGTATACATCATTAGGAATATTCAGAGTCCACAAGTCTATTGTAAGCCAAAAGTGCATCCCTTTATATGCAACTTTTACAGAACAAATCTACTATACACTTGATGCTGTGCTATGCTATGCTATAATACTCATGATATGTAATTGAAAACAATGCTTATACCAATATACCATATACCATAGCAAGATAGATACATGGTACAATTTCATTTTTAGTATGTTATATATACATTCTAACTTGCAATACATTAAAAATGAACCTTCAGTATATTAATAATGAATTTGTTTCAAAATATAGTGAGCCAATTAAAAATAAACATGTAATATATTAAAAATGAACTTGTTTTACCTTGGTTTTATAATTTGTGGGATAATACCTTGGCCCATTTGGTGTTTGGTTTGTACGATGTAATGTTGTTTTGTTGGATGATGCTTTATAGAATGATAGAATATAGATGCCCAAAAAGTGGTGAATTTGTTTCCCTGTCAACTTATTGGTTACTTTTCATATTATCCTCAATTAACCATTCAGAAGGATAAATTACTGCAATAGTCCATTTATTATATTGGTTTGTCTAAATTTTTATCTATGTTAGTCTATCAAATAACTAAAATATGTATAAATTTGATAGTTAATGATATTGTTTGATAAAATTGGAAGTCGATAAACAATATGATGGAATCATTGTAGTTGATTTTTTTTTTTTTGAGGGGCATATAATATTTGATATCTCCACCATTGTAAGGCTAAGTAATGCAAATTTGACTCCAATGCTTGCAAAATTTACTCTTACTTGAAGGAAGGTCGGTTTGGCTAGTGTATGAGTTAACAGGTTCACTGATCTCTTTATTAAACGACAAGCTAGAAGATGAAAACATGTCATATTCATACTTTCAACTTAATAAAAGCATGAAAAGAAAAAAGAAATAAAAACAAAAAGCGCTGAGTCATATGGAAGGGGCTTGAGTGAAGTTCGGTTGAATTAGTCTCATCCGAAGATGTGAATATTAGTATAGTATGTTGACATGTGTTTAAATATTAAATGGTGGGAATGAGAATGAATTTATCCAAATGATAAACATGTGCTAGCTACTAATAGAAAATTATGAAAGTATATTGTAATCATCCCATGAATGATGCTTAATAACGAGAAGATAAGTACAATATCACTCCAATTTCTGAATGATGCAGTGGGAAAGAGGAAGGATTAAGTAAGATTCTGGGCATTTTGCAAAAGTCACGTTAATTCAATTCTGTGATCTTGAGATTGTGCCATGAAACAGATAAAATGCATCACGTTTAGTCCTTATGGCCAAATCTCTAGTAGAGAACAATTAAAATGCATCACATTTTCAATTCAAAGCCATATTGTCTTGAACATAGTTTTGAACAAGGACTAAATTGACAAAAATTGAAAATCGTGCACAAGGACTAAATTGACAAAAATTGAAAATCATGCACAAATGTAACAAAATAATTCTTATGTTTGAAGAGACATATATAAGCAAATATACATTCATCCCACAAGAATGCATCATTTGTTTAGTGTATCCAATGGAAAAGGCAACATCTTAGGGTGCATAAACAGAAAAATAGAACATGGTAAAGGATGATTGAGGATACGGGACAACTTAGGTTGGTTTACTTTCTTGAGGTCCTTTACGGTTTTGCCAGCTAGGATTATAAGATGGGAACTTACCCAGTGCATACTCTCACAGATAGGGCCGCGAGTTTCCCTCAACACTCAAACAAAAAAGATGCAAGAAAATTGGAAACCACTTAAACAGCATTGCATGGTGCAATCAGAACAAATCAAAGATAACATGCCAGCATTTGGTATAAAGCTCTAAAAGCAGCAAGATTTCAGTGTTGCAGATATGCAGTGCTAAAAACAGGCTATCCAACATCACAGTATTTAAAACGTAAAAAGGATAACAAAATGCGATGATTACATAATACTCTGGAGCACCTAGACTGAGCTCTGTATTCTGGAAAGTATTTCGGCTCAGCATTTAACGAAATGTAAAGTCATGCTGACTGCAAAATCTCCCGATAGGCCAAGGGCTAAGCACAGGTAGAATTGAAGTGGAAAGATTGCAGCCCAACAAATAACATTAGGGTGAAAGGATAGGTTTCTCAAAAATGGAATCTTGATAGAAATCATGTGTCGCCTATAGAAGCACGAGACCGAGTTCAGAAGGTTTAAGTGCCTGTCTAAACCGATAGTTGTACAGATAATAGAACAACTGCCCATCACCCGGTCCAAATTTCAGTTCCTTCAGAAAAGCCTCATTCTCCATGACATCCAAAGCATTAAACACATCGTAATCATTTAGCTTTGCTATGATAAGTGCATCGTTAATCAGTTGCAGCAATGGAGTCTTGGTTGAGACATAATAGAAGGTATAAGCTGCTCTCAAAGTAGAGTAATTTGGGTTGTGGAGAATGGATGAAGGAAGGGTGTAGAAGCTGAAAAAATCAGTGACCTCATGCGTCTCTGGGCTCTCCACCAAATAACAATCAACCACGTTGTCCCGAGGAAGCAACCAGTGCTCCACCTCCTCCTCGTCAAAATCTGGAGCCACATCATATCGGCTCAAGTAGTTCCTAAGAAGCAGTGCAATGGCAGGGACATCACGACGCTCCATTTTTCTCAGACCAGAGCTCGCTGTCGAGGTTGGCAACTTGTAGAGTTTAATCGCCCTGCTCATCGTCATCCTATCGCCCAATCGGGAAAACCCAACATCAATTAGCTTCTTTGGATTCAAAGTTCTATGCCAATACTGACAAGTAGACATTGGCGTTGGAAGAAGCACTCCGGCAGTATAAGCAGCATGCCATATGTTCTCCAAGTGAATCCTCCTAGTCACTTCTTTAATCATCACGGGAGCAAGTCTCTTCGATCTAAGTTTTTTGTGGACGCACAAAAAGTTAACCTCAGCCATCTTAAAAACCTGATCACGAACCCTCATTTTCACAGGAATGCCACTGATAAAAGCAACTAACTTCCCAGATCCCTTCACTCGAACTCCAATATGCCAATTACTAAAAAACCCGGGAGAGCACAAAGCCCATCGAAGAAACTCCTTTGAGTAATTAAACCTGAACATGTGATCATCATCCTCGACATAGTTATTAGTCAGTAAAGTATAGACCTCAGCACAGACCTCATCCAAGTTCATATCACACACTGTCCACTCATACGAACTCGGAAGATTATACGGCTCTTGTTTGACCTCAGAGATTGGTGTAGGCTCCTCAATAGAACCCTCAGGCACACTGGCATTCCCTACATCCTTAAATTGCCCAACTGGTTGGGTTTCCCAAAATTTGTGCTGTTGCCCCATGGGGTTCGAGTTCTGAAACTGCTGAACTAGATTTTCAAGAGTGTTTCTATAGTCCGAAACTGGGTTTTCATTAGAATCCCCATTAGGGTTTCCCTTATCGGATCCAGAACCAGTCCCCTTATCAGCCATTTCAAGCTAGCCAAGAAAATTCTGAACTTCTTCTCAATCTCTAAACTATAAACCTGAATTATCAAATTTTCACCTATTAACTGTCCGCTAGAGAAAATTAGAGGAACAAGTAAAGATCTAAATTCAAGCTACTTAACATTCATGATCAACAAATGACATCGAATCTTGATTTTGGAAGATGAAATTAAGCAAAAAAACAAATTTTAATCCTTCATATTACAAGAAACGACAGAGATTAAGAGCAAGATTTAACAAAAAACGTCGGGATATAATCATACTTACATTTGCATTCTGAAGCTCTGAACTGTGAGTGAGTGAGGCGTGAAGTGTACGCCGGACATTAGGGTTTTAGTTGACGGGCGATTTTTGTAGTTTGTTATTTGCAGTTATTTCCCTGTATTTTTATCATTCTTTAAATTGCCTCCTATGTTTCAATTATTTTTAGTGAACCCATTTATTTATTTATTTTTAGAAAAAAAAATATTAAGAATAAGGAATAAAGCTCAAATATGTCATCGAAATACACGCGAAATTATAATTGTACTATCTTCTCACTCAACTCAATTGTATTATCTTCTCACTCAACTCTCTTCATCTCCTTCTTCATCTGCCTTACTCTTCACCAAAACCAACTAATTTTGTTATTATCTTTAAAAATTATATAATAACTTGATTTACATAGTGCATTGTTGGGTGGAAGTTGGAACATAAAACATTATTCGTCATGTTAGAGCATGTATTGAACTTTAATTTATAGTTATAACATTTATTTATGTTTGGGTTATCTAGTTAATAGCATTATATGTATACATATATTAGTATTATGCCGGAAATATTGGCTATTTATTGGCATACTAATTTGTATTTATTTTATTTTGTTGGATTTAGATTTAGTTTCCAAATTGTATACTAAAATTAAAATAGTTAATTTTGAACATTACTTGAGGAATTGAGAAATCTTAGAAATTAAGAAAGTGCAAGAATTTAATTATTCTGATCCACTAGGACCTTGGTTTCTTGTCTTACAAGAATTAAGAATATCAATCATACATCAACCATGACAAGGATTGAAATCTAAACTCTATATAAAGAGATTGAAATACTCTCAAACCTTCAGAAAAATTTTGTTGTAACTCTCTTGGTTCAAGAAATCAAGAATTTGTCACGTCACTTTTTAATTTGAGCAACCAAACTCTTCTTCAGTGTATCTCTCTTGGAGGTAAGTTTTTTCGCTAGGCATAATTTATTTTTTCATGAGCATGTAGTAAATTCATAGATAAAATTTTGATTGTCAAAGATCGTATAGTTAAGTAATACGTGATTTTCAAGTTTGAATCTTAGTGAAAAAAATATGTTTGAACAGATATTATATCGTAAAAGGTTAAAAATATAATTTTAATTTAGAAGCAGCGGTAGTAGTGTGGGCGAGCACATAGGGTAGTCGAGCCCGGGGGGGTAAAATCGAGAAAGCAGTAAGTAGGGAGACGATTTCGCTTCGTGGAACCCTTACCGTAGTTTTCTCTCGCGCCTCACTCTCTTCTTCCTCAACTCCAAGGCTTAGATCCGAGGAGTTTGGGAAAACCCTAATTTCTCTCTCATCACACTTCTTTCGCTCTTTCACTTTCTCCCTCATCACTCCATTTCACTTCGTCTTCAGGTAACCACTATCTTTTTTATTTTTTTTTAAAATTTTTAAAAAAATTTTATTTGTGTTTCTGTATCCAATCATACACGTACTTACAGTATATGTACGCATACTTGTTCTTCCTTTCTGAATCAGCTTCTGTTTTGCTCATTTGTCTTTTTGGATGTCTTTCAATTTCGGTTTTTCTTCCTTTTTAGTGATTTTAACCTGTTATTTGATGCTTATCTTCTGTGTTTTTTCGCGCTTAGAATGGAAAATATTAATATATTTGGAGATTATATTAAACAATCAAGCTTTTTGTTGATTAGTTAAGATGGTTTCGGTTAGGTAAAATATTAATTTTCTTGAATGATATTGCAAGCAAAGGTAAAAAACTTTTGTTAAGCTTATGGTTGATGAAGTTTTAGATATTCATTTGAGTTGGAAATTTACAGTTACAATCATTATCTGCAAGTATAAAAAAGAAACCAGAGGTGTAAATGTTACATAGCAATGTGTAGCTGGTATTTCTTGTTTGTTTGCCCATGAACATTCCTTGATAATATGTATTTTGTATTTTGCTGTAGTGCTTCATCTATACATAAAATAGTTATTCTGTCTAGGTGCTTGCCGGCGTGGTTTTTTCTTTCTATCCTGATAGTGTTTTCAATGTTTTTTCAGTTATGGCAGGTGCAGCACCAGAGGGATCCCAGTTTGATGCTCGTCAATATGATGCCAAAATGCAGGAGTTGTAAGTACTATTCTCAGTTGTTACCTTTTACTAGATGGTTCTTTTATCCAATTTGTTATTCATTGTTTATGTGTCTGTAGGCTTACCGTTGAAGGGGGGCAAGAGTTCTTCACCTCTTATGAAGAAGTTCATGACAGTTTTGATGCCATGGGTTTAAAGGAGAACCTTCTCAGGGGAATTTATGCATATGGTAGATATATTTTCAGCCTGTTCTTTAACTCTCTATTATTACTAGTATTTACACTGAATTTTGCATTCCTGAATATGGTTTGTTAGATAGTGTTTTTAGTGAAGTTTATATATGGCATACATGGTGAATGTTTTCTCTGTGTTCCAACCCTAAATGATTGCATGATATAGTGCTACTTGTATTCTTAAAATATAGGTTTTGAAAAGCCCTCAGCAATTCAGCAAAGAGGTATTGTTCCATTCTGCAAAGGTCTCGATGTAATTCAGCAGGCCCAGTCTGGAACTGGGAAGACTGCTACTTTCTGCTCGGGTGTTCTTCAACAGCTCGACTATGAAACAGTGGAATGCCAAGCTCTGGTCTTGGCACCTACTCGTGAACTTGCGCAGCAGATTGAGAAGGTTATGCGGGCACTCGGAGACTATCTTGGTGTCAAGGTACATGCTTGTGTTGGAGGAACCAGTGTCCGTGAGGACCAACGCATTCTTTCCAGTGGAGTTCATGTAGTTGTCGGAACTCCTGGGCGTGTCTTTGACATGTTGCGTAGGCAGTCTCTTCGTCCCGATTACATTAAGATGTTTGTATTGGATGAGGCAGATGAAATGCTGTCAAGAGGATTCAAGGATCAGGTCTATCTTCTTCTTCTCTTGTCTTTCTTGACTGATGGTTCTCTATCTAGCGCTTGAATTATCTATGTATGATGGTACTCATCTTTATATTTCACATGTGCATATGATGATAGTATGATACTCATCTCAAACGGTCACTTAGCATTTAGTTGGAAGATTTTAACAGAACGACCGTGCATTAATTTATATTTGCCATTGTTCTAACAACAATATTGTTTTTGTGCAGATTTATGATATTTTCCAGCTTCTGCCTCCAAAAATTCAGGTTGGTGTCTTCTCAGCTACCATGCCTCCTGAGGCACTTGAGATAACAAGGAAATTCATGAACAAACCTGTGAGAATTCTTGTGAAGCGTGATGAGCTGACACTAGAGGGTATTAAGCAGTTCTATGTCAATGTCGACAAAGAAGAGTGGAAGCTTGAGACACTTTGTGATTTGTACGAAACCCTTGCCATTACACAGAGTGTGATTTTCGTGAATACCCGTCGTAAGGTTGACTGGCTAACTGACAAGATGAGAGGCCGAGACCATACAGTGTCAGCCACCCATGGTGACATGGACCAGAACACAAGGGACATTATTATGCGTGAATTCCGTTCTGGGTCCTCCCGTGTTCTCATCACCACTGATCTGTTGGCCAGAGGAATTGATGTTCAACAAGTATCCCTCGTCATTAACTATGATCTCCCTACTCAACCCGAGAACTACCTGCATCGTATTGGTCGTAGTGGAAGGTTTGGGAGGAAAGGTGTGGCAATCAACTTTGTAACAAAGGACGATGAGAGGATGCTTTTTGACATCCAGAAGTTCTACAACGTGATGGTCGAGGAGCTGCCAGCAAATGTTGCTGATCTCCTGTAACAAAGTTTTGTCACTACAAGGTCAAAAAACTAGTCTCTTCCTGCTTTCTGCTTTTCTTCTTTTCTGCAGTTCCCCTTAGTGTAGCAACCAACTCTATTGTCTAAAATTATGAAGCAATGTAATCCATCTGTGTATCTTATAAGTGGGGATCAATTTAGAAGATTTTGCATTTTGAGGTTTGTAACTGAAATGTTACCTTTTTAACCTAAGCTTGTTATTTTTGGTTATGTTTTGTCTTTTATTGCTTGTATGATGGAAGCAGTGTTTACTGGGAGCTAATATTTCAATTTTGTGATATTCTCAATTGTCCAATATGTGGTTGCAATACTTAAAACCATATTTACTGAAAATCATACAGAATCTTCATCAATAACAGGCTGTTTGGTTGCAATAAGAGAATTAGAAGAGAAAAGAATTGTATTAGAAGAGGAAAAAATTGTAATTTTATAGAAAAAGAATAAGGTGGGAATAAAGTAGGAATTCAAATTTATTGTTTGATAGGAAAGATTAGGATTATTAACGAGGATAATTTGGTTCACACTCTAAACTTTTTTCTAACATATTATGAAATTGCAATTCTTATAGGGAAGTGGGATTTGCAATTTCTCAAATTTAAAAATTGTAATTCAAATTTCGTTGGTAAGAAAGATGTAGAAATTATTAAGGAGGACAATTTGGTTCATACTAAACTTTCTAACATATTGGAATTGGGGAGGTGAGATTTGTAATTTAACTAAATTCTGAAATTTTTCACTTAATTGGAGAGGAATTGTCCAAACACCCATAAAGGCAACAAATTTACATATGAAAATGGAATATATTTAATTATTTATGATCCAAGTCAATAGAAATCCTTATACCAAACCGAATATTGGCTTCAAGATGTGAAGTTCAGGATGCTGATACAAAACTTAAAATCTTTTACTAGCTCTAAAATACCAAAATTAGCGACTTTTCCTATCATTAGCTTAATAAAGCTTACGTGATGAAAGGCAGAGCTAGAGAAGGCTCGATGAAAGAAAAGATTTCATTGGATCAAGGCTTGAAGTAGCTCGTAAAACTTTGTAAAATCGAGACGTATAATACATTTTTATGAACTCATAAAAAATTATTACAATTTCATTGAAAAATATAACATGTCTCACATGAAACAGTTTGACACAGCCTATTTTTAGTCTTTTGGGTTGGTGATGCTGTAGCATTCAATATGATATGAATTATATACAACTCTACCAATTTGACGATATGAGAGGAAAAAAACACAAGAGATAGATAGCAAATAGGAATGCATTATACTCTACAACACAGATCCACAGAAAATACTGGCAACAACCTTGTACACAAGTCTAGGACACAATGTTGAAGGTTTCGGTTTTCAACCAATAGACCACCAAATAGCACTACTAAAGCATATCCTATTTGACATTCAACTCGAAATTTAGGTGTTTTAGGAGGAAAAAGAATACTGTTGGGGGGAATAGCATTACAAAGGCAAATTTACAGTGATGACCAATTAAATGGAATCATCAAAGGGTATGCGAAGTATAAATAAAACATACCACAACAAGCAGCCTGAACCGGCAGGCAGATTTTCCTTCCTGCGTTACCACAATCTGGATCTGTTTATTGGTTTTATATCTTTCCCATAGCACAAATAACGACCCATTGTTACTTAACTTCAAAGAAAATCAACTTTCGGGGGGGCTTCAATTCTACCCAATGTCCGTCACACAATTTACAAGAATGTGAATGTGGCCAGCATTCAATAGGGGGCCTTCTCCTCGTCATCGATGCGCAGAGTTTCTATTCCTTTCAGTGTAGATTCATAGTTCTTTGTGCTAGAAATGTTCCTACCGGATGAAGCCTGCTTGGAGGGGTCAGATGAGCCACCTAGGGGATAACTTCTTTGTCCACTGGAGATTTTCGGTCCAGTCCCTACACTCGCCTCAGGAGTGCGAGAATGCATAGGGTCAGAGTCATTTCCCACAGTCAGTGATTCACGATTGCCCGAGACAGCACCTCGCCTCAACGATCCACTTGTTCTTCCCATAGCGGTGGGGGTCGACAACTGCAAGGTTCATTGAACTAGGTTTTTAACATTTACTTGCATCAGAGACAAAGGCAATAGCAAGATAAGGCTTCATTTTCAACCCTAGAAAGTTCCTTGCCCTCGGAAAACACATCATCTTTCCTATCAATCGGCCTTTAGTCGAACAAAAGTAATTTGGATAACTTACCATAGCATCTTTGCTTGTTGATTCATTACCGATAGGGCTCTTCTGCTTAGATAAGCCAGGAGCTTGCAGAAGTGGTCCAGAACCTCTCCTTCGAGCAGCTTGCCTCCCTTCTTCTTCACCTGCAAGAATAATAACATAAATCATTTGAATTTGAAATTTAAGCAGATATATATCAACAATGTAGACAAAGTATTTCACTATTAAAAATCAGTAGAGACAGGATTGATTATGATTTTCATATATAAAGGTAAACATAGAGAAGGCATATGGCATAAATTACCAGACTGTCGTTCCACATTGACAATTGCAGGGGGAATCCCTGAGCTGGTTCCAGCACCAGCACCCTAACATAAGAAATGGTCAATAACCGTGGAAAATGAGTCCAGTAAATTTAAAATACACAACTGACACAAGTATGCCACTTACAAGAGGACGTGAAGGAGTAGCTGAAATTTGTGACTGCTGATACTTCAAAATAGTCCAATCAAAAACATAGTCAAACTGAAAGCCTGTTAAGAAAAAACAACACAGTAAGATGCCGCTTCCATAAACTTGCCTTTTCTCTTACAAATTACTGTTTTGGGAAGCTTATATACACTATTCTTTAACATTCTTATTAACCTTCACGGATGAAGAGGTCACGAAATATTCTCTTCAGATAAGCATAATCCGGTTTGTCTTCAAAGCGGAGTGAACGGCAGTAATGGAAATATGAAGCAAATTCTGTGGGATAACCTCGACATAAGGCCTAGAAAAAGGACAACAGAGTCATGTTTTTCACAAAACATTGTCAAGGGACAACTAATAATCAAGTTTGCAAATAGATTACCTCAATAGATGTTGACACCTTCTTTTCACTAATTTTCTCATATTTCTGTTTCTTGGTTCCTGCTTTAAGTCCCTGCCAAGGAAGACTGTAATAAATAGATGTCAAAACAGATGATAAGCAAAGCACCAGGAGCCAGAAAAAAATAGTGTGAAAGCAACCATCACCTTCCTCTTAGGAAGTACATTAGTACATATCCAAGAGATTCCAAATCATCCCTCCTGCTTTGTTCTACAATGCATATAAAGTACAGTTTAGTGATGAGAGAAAATAAGAAGAGAATGATATCTACATGCCTACATGTTCCACACAAGCAGAATACTTACCAATGCCAAGGTGAGTGTTCATGCTTGCATATCTTGCTGTTCCAGTCAAATTTTTGTTCTCCCTGCAACATCCAAGATAAGACCACTTATGAGATTACAACACAAAACAATCTACAATTCTACATGCAACATAATGAAGCATAAAAAGCATAGTGCATGCCTGCGTCAGTACATTGTGGGACAGATGAATTGGATAATTAAGAAGTACAAATAAATAACAAGTCCATGTGAAGAAAGGAAATTAATTAATGATGCCATGTCCATAACCAATTACCAATTGATTGGATAGTGGATATGTCAAAATATAAGCACACATGAAGTTTGGTTAAAACCAACCAAAAATGGCTTGAAAGGATAGCACTCATAGCACATTGGGTATATTTAGTTATATCTTCAAATTATATGCACATTTTAAAGGTTAAATCTACAAGAGGCAACTGAAATCTGTACTAGGAGAGGGCTGCACATGTAAAAGAATAGAATTGAATATGTGACAAATTAGAACATAATCTGCATCAAGATCCATCTACTTTAATATAGTGGAGCTTAAAAGGAAGGTGATATCTTGCAATTTAGTGAACAAGCTAGGCACTTCTCCAATGCTATAATAGGGGAATTAAAAAAAAGTAAACTGCCCCTTTCACACCTAAAATCAAGAAAAAATATAAGTGACATCACCCAACCCATTTTTTTAAAAAAAGAATCACAAATTGTAGCAATATATGTTTGTACAGAAGGCATTGGATAACACAATATGGTAGCCTGTCTTCTATGGAAGGGACAAACTGGTAATTATCCATTGTGCAAGAAAAGGGACCTTGGATGTAATAAAAATCTATGTGAAGTATACAACTAACATGAAAAGAAACACAACCAGTTAATTGACAGTAACAATTAATTTTTAATGCAACTGCATTTACATGAACCTAGAAAAAGCAGCTAATTATCAATATACCTGTAAGGAATGTGTTGGTGAGTTGAAGTGTCTCGGTACTTCTTAGCCAGACCAAAGTCAATTATGTAGACCTGCATTGTAGAATAATAGGCCATATAAATATCTATAAACATGTGGATCCAGAGGAAATCCTTGATACAAAAGGTACAAAGAATAGTCAGACCTGATTTGCACGTCTTCCCAAGCCCATAAGAAAATTGTCAGGCTTGATATCTCGATGCAAAAATGACTTAGAGTGTACAAATTCAACACGATTGATCTGTAGAAACATCAGAATAAAATGTCAACAAGTTATTAAGGATATAGAACTGTCCAAAATACATAATGGATTAAAATTTCACCATTTGATCTGCAAGCATCAGAACTGTCTTCAAAGAAAGCTTCCTACTACAAAAGTTAAATAGATCTTCGAGACTAGGTCCAAGCAAGTCCATGACCAGAACATTGTAATCCCCTTCCACCCCAAACCATCTCACATTGGGTATTCCAGCTACAACATAGAATAATCACAATTAGAACCCCAATTATATCAATCATCAAATACCACAGATGTTGATAGAAAACAAACAACAAATTCCATTACTTCCTCCTTGTAAAATTCTGTATAACTTCGACTCATACAGTAACTGAGGATGTTTTGTCTTGACATTTTCCTGCAACCAAAAAATAATAATCAGTTTTGCACTTTGTGGTCACTAAAGGCTCAAACAGTAGTGAAGCATGAAGAAAAAAGTACAGGTCAAGCAATGAAGAACACATCTACATTCCTAGACATGTCCACACACACAGTTGTATAGTGTAAACAGTGCTTTTGACCAAGATTTCAAAAAATAACCAAATAGTGTAAATAGTGCTTTTGACAAAGTCTTCTGTTTTCCAAATGTGACCATTCAGAAGAGAATGTTATTTACATAATACTAAGAGTTGCACATAATGGGTCCTAATTAGGTAATTATGACAAAAATTCTGCATTTGGGTAAAGATATGTTAGAGAAACAAAAATAAGCCAAAAGATTTGCATGACATTCATGTCATACATGCACCTGACAAAGAATCAAACTTTTCCTTTTCCATTAAGGCCCTTAACAGCAAAAGCTTCTCAAATGTGGTAACCCAAAGTTTAGTGGTGGGAATTCAAGCCTTTTGAACTAATATCAGTAACAAATTGCCATTTTAACATGACATTGAGCCTCAGCTCCACATCTCAATTTACTGTTAGTGAGTGTAATTATGCACAAGGTTACACTTCATCTAATTAACTCATTCTACTTCCTCAAAACCTAGAAGACGGTTTAAAATGCATAACATAACTTTGATGGAATAATAAAGCTACAATGGATTCTACTTCCATTTCTGCTGTTCAAGTATCAAAGACCCATAATTCAGATGTAAACTATCTACATACAACACAGTTTCCATATTCAACACAGCTCTGATGCAGATGACTTTAAAGTCAACCCCTTCACAAACGAAGCACACCAACCAAAAGCAATTCATTTGATGCACCATATATCAAAAATTAACTAAATTTCTATTCAAAGAACTACTCACGAGCTTAATTGCCACTTCCTCATTAGTCTGTATATTAGTACCTGCAACAGTCACCCAAAATACGAACTCGATTACCAGCTCAGCCAAAAATACAGTATACAGCAAAACCCTAGAAAAAAATAGAAAATAGAAGTATTCAAAGCAAAACAAACCGAGATAGATCTCTCCGAAGGATCCGCTGCCGATTTTTCGTCCAAGTCGGTACTTGTTACCAACACGGGGCTCCATCAACAGAAGGAGAAAGCAGAAAACACGGCGGGAATACAGAACACAAGCAAGTAAGCTTGTTGTTTGTAGCCAGAGATCTAGGGTTTATTGCTTGTTGGTTTGTTGATTCTTCTGGTTTTATCCTAACCAAACTAGGGTTAGGTTGAAGCAGGAGAGAAGAGGGGAGAGAAAGAGAGTTTTCATGTGGTTTCTCTCTCTATATTTATACATATATGGGATATATGCTTTCCTTTTTTTTCCACTCTCTATATTTAACGGCACTCTTCGTCACATTTCGGTCGTCCAACGAAGCTTGAAAGTGATACTAACGTTGTATCCTACCGTTTTTTTTTTTAGAGTAAATTACCAAAATGGTCCCTCGACTATATCGATTTCACCAATTTGGTCCTACTTATTTTGACTTGGCTAATTCCATCCTTCAACTATCAAAATTTTAACCGTTTTAGTCCTCCGGTCACCAAAGAGAGAAGATGGCGAAGGGAGATAGATTTGATGGAGAATGGAAGAAATTTGAGAGAATGAAAGAAGTAGAGAGCAAGAACAAAGAAAGGGTTGCCGTGAATCGACTCAATTTTTTGCTGCAAAGAAATTTGAGGGTATGAAAAACCCTAACTATCTGTGTCCCAAGCTATTAATATAGGATGCAGATTATATTTAGCGGAGACATGGAATTGCATCCATCCGCCGTGTCGTCACCGTCGAGAAGCATGGAAAGCGCCATCTTTGTTTATTATTTGAGAAGGCCAAAAGAGACAAACTTGTAGTCTCGTAAATCATATTGATCCAAAGCAACAAAAACTCACTAATTAAATAAACCATAAAAATCGGAAAACAACCAAAATCCAAGCATTATCGGAGGAAAGCCAGTCGGTGCTAAGTGAAGTTCCAATAATATCCCTCAAAATAAGCCGTCTAAGTGACCGGAGGACTAAAACGGTTAAAATTTTGATAGTCGAAGGATGGAATTAGCCAAGTCAAAATGAGTAGGACCAAATTGGAGAAATCGACATAGTCGAGGGACCATTTTGGTAATTTGCTCCTTTTTTTTAGGAGTGCTAGTATATTTTACATAAATATATTTTGGTAAAAATTTCATTACATTTTTGTCCTAGATTATTTATAAGTGATAGAACACTTTTTAGTACTTCTTTTACATAACATTTTTTTTGTCCTAATATTATTGTAATGTCCTTAAATACAAGGATATTTCGATCTTTTAATACAAAGTGGGGCTAACCTACTATATTTTTTATTTTTATTTTTCGATCCATTTTATGCGTATAATATATTGAATGAAACATCTCACCTAGCAGAACTCGACAAAATTAACCTAACCAAAAGCGAAAGCGGACTCCATTGAAAATTATACCACAAAATGACCACTTTAAATGTTATTTTAAGTTAAAATTTTCAACATTGAGAATACCTATTACAACTTGACATACCTTTGTAAGTGTATCATGTACAATTTAACATCATCATAAATATTGATAATATTATTTAGGGAAAATGGTAAAATATACCTTCAAACTTTAGTTGAAAAGTCAATTAGCTTCTTAAACATTTTAAAGGTACAATTACACCATTAACATTATTTTGATGCAATGAAACTCAAAAACTGGTTAATGACCTGCTATCACAAGTCATTAGGGTTTCAACCATCCATCGATGAGATTCCAACAAAATTTCAGGCAATAAAGTGACCGACGGCATGTGAACGGTCACCGGTCATGAAGAAGGAAACCGAAGTCGTATTCTCCAGCAGAAGGTGACCACTCGGGGCGCCTTCTACTGGAGAATGCGACCTTAGTCTCTTTCTCCATGACCGACGATCGTTTGCTGGTCACATTGTTGTCGGAATCTCGTCGGTTGATTGTCGATATTCTAATGACAAATTTTTGGGCTTCATTGTATCAAAATAAATTATTGATGGATGTAATTGTACATTTAAAAAATTTAGGAGGCTAATTAACTTTTTAGATAAAGTTTGATGACTTATTTGACTATTTTTCCTATTATTTATGAACTAATGAATAATATGTTGACATCATTGGTCCATTGTCCTCTTTGCTCCCAATTCTCTCATGCATTCATGATTTCTATTTTTCACGCTTCAAGGACTTATGTCGCATGCAGTATATATTTGCTACTTTAAATATCACATTCTTGAATATGAAGTTTTGGAAATGAATTAATATCACAACCACATATATTAAGCAGTTAAGCACAATGACAAATACTTGTATAAATTGAATAATTACTCGTTTGAACATAACGTTGTGTCCCACATGGCTATTGATGAAAGTATAAACAAATATATAAGGTTTGGGTCAATCAAACACTAATGAACTAATTTTTGTGGTGTAATTACGGTTTGGGTTTATATCAATACCCTTTATTTTTAATTTCTCTCACTTCCCGTACTCAAAAGTTTGCATTTAATTAGTTCAAAATGTTTAAAGCTTGGTGGATCAATTGAGAGCATATGTCCACGGGGGCAAAACATTCAGGTTAGAGTTACAAATATCACATTCATAGACACCCCCAATCACACATAGCAAATCCAATTTGGGTTCAGTCACGGAGACAGTGTTGTTACATTCCGCTTCGTGTCACTTGCAATGTTCCAATACTTGTCATCTCCCAGTAACATATGGGACATACACAAAAGTTATATTTGGCAAGGTGAAGTTTGTAAAATTTTCACAGTTTACTAATTTTACATTACGTGGATAAGACTAATCACTCAAGTATGGGGTCGAGCTCTATTGAAAAATAGTTCTTACAAAAACGTTATTACACACGAGATCAGATCAAACTTTTGATCCATCTCATTCTTAAATGGTTTAATTTAAAGCAATTGCTTTTGTTGAAAATTTGATACTTGAAATGCCAATAAGATTGAGTTTTATAGGGATTGGAATTGTTATTTGAATTGATGAAAGCAAGAGGACAGTGGACATACACATAGATGCAATAATTACAAGAGAAAAAACAAAAAGTTGACAGGATGAAGTAAAGAGGGGAGGGTCCTAGCTAGCTAGGCTGCCATTGGTGAAGTACACAAATAATCAAAAGGAAAATCAGATCATATCAGAGCTAGGATTTTAATTTAACCTATGGCTCAAACACAGCAGTCCCACACTTGCATTTCCACCCTTCTGGCTCATAATTTGCATACTGCACTCCCATATGCCCTCTGCTACTAGTAGTTGGTACTTGAATGGCCACGCATGGCTTACACCTCCCACATCTGTGCTCACAGTTTGGTGGCCTTGACCCAAGTTTGCTCAGCCCCCCTTCCATCATTTCCCCTCCCTAAAACCACACAAATTAATTGTTAGTTCAAAATGCGGCCCGACCCCCGGGTTGAATAGTACGTGTCATAGCGTTAATGAAACTCGAACTAAATTTGATCCGTACAACATGACATTTGTATGCACCTGGATGGGGTCGAAAACAGCTCGAGGAGAATCCAAAATCTGAGCTGTAAGTAAAACAAGAAAAATCAAATTTATGATAGATAGATAAATGAATGAAATTTTGGTTTGGGGGAGGAATTGAAAGGCTTACTTTTGTGAGGTGCCAAGAAGGGCCTCTTTGCTGCACAAACCAAACTTAGAACATGCAGTGTAGCTGCTAAAAAGCAGCAATATCTTCTGATCTTCATTTTATACTACAGAAAGCTTTTCAAGTGGCAAGAAATGATTGTTGGGCTTGTGTATTATATACAGGGGGGAGAGAGAGAAATTGGAGAGTGTGAGAATTGAAGGAAGTACAGTGGAACAAGAAAGCCACCATTGACTAATCAATAGAATCCATATTCATGCAGTGCAGACATTCTTGGACTTGTGTTTCTATGTTTGAGTTCTGAGGATTCTGTTTTCTGCCCTTTTGTCAAAGAGTGGACTTGAGACTACTCCTGATGGGTCACTTGAAAGCTCAAAACTGATCTTAAATGTATGTGAGAGATAATATTACTCCTGCACAATAACAAGTATTTGTACCCTCTGTACCTGCACACATTTATTACCATCAAAAGAAGCATAAATTTGTATAAAACAGTTGCAGCGTTTGGGATTCCAGCGGTTTGGAGCAAAACGCTGCTCCAAAAGGCTGGCTTACCAGACAACATTAATATAATGGCGTTTTGACTATTAATAACTGATCAGTCAAAATTTTGACGGATCTGCAGTTTACCAAATATGTCCAGTATCATCACAATTAACAAAAGAGATCATTCACACTGTTTCCATGGACTCAAGTAGTAAATTGCCAAACTTGTTCTTCTTCGTTTTTCTGTCTTTGTTCTTGATCTCTCGCTCTCGGTTTCTTTAATGGGTTATATTAAAAACTAGGATATGTGGTTGTTGGGTAAGATGTTGGACCAGTAGGCATAGGGGGGTTTTGGTGTGAGAAGAGATGACAGTTGGAACAAGTTGGATTCATTTAATCATTTTTTTCACTAAGTCCACATGAAGCATTCTCAAGATGGATTAGTTGTCATCTTTTTAGTTTTCTGGGACACTGCTAAACTACCAGCTAAATGGAACATGATCTGTTGTGGAAATTGATTCAGTTTGACCACTTATTCAACACCCAGGCCCAGTCTATGGATGGAACAAGAATATTCTCCAAAAAATATTATTATTAAAACATTAAAACAATATATATACTATCTACTAAAATTCACAACTTGATTTTATAAAATCTTGCAATATTATCTTATACTAACTATGCATTTTTATTGATTAACTGCCAAATCAAGAAACTCCTTAATTTTAAAATCATCTGATTATGCCATATATATATCATAGAGTTCAATCATTTCTTTGTATCATGTGCATCATACAATTGCAGACCATTAATCTTTGCTCAGTGGAGTGGACTTGATCATGCAAAGAGAGCCATTGATCATATTTCAAAAGTTTTTTATAATTCAATAATAATTACATAATAAATGCACAATCAAAGCAAATCTCGTACCATTAAACCAGTCATTTGTTTTCCTGTTTTTAGGCATTCCTGATTGATGCTTTTTGCAGTTTTGCTGACATAATTCTACAGCTCCATCCTACTATTTTTGTATTCTACTATGCTAGCTGTGCTCTATAACTCTACATGCCTGTACCCTTTTCATTCAATCAAATCCATTTTCACATAAGAGCATTTTTCATTTTTTTTAATAAAAAAACAGTTCCATTAAAAAAATCCAAAGATAAAATATTATAGATAAAGTCGGGAGGATTTGAAAATCACTCCAAACAATCAGACATAGAAACGGACGGCCTAGCAACGGTATGAATTGTCTGGTTTGGGAATTAGTAAAAGAAACTACAATTTGAGAGAGAAATCTCTTAACAAGTTTTTAATATCACGAAGAACCAAATGAAATGATGAATCCCCGTTTGGTGTGCGAAGACCTTGAACTACTTGTAAAGAATCAGTTTCAATTTGTATGTTGTCAAATTCTTTGCTCCTTCAGACAAGATAATCAAGATTATATTTGTTTGGAAATATAAAATTCTTATATTTGGTTTAGATTACGTAACTTTTTCTAAGTATTAATGGAAGAAAAAGACTCCATCTATCATCTATGCTAATTCTGAAGTATTAATGGAAGAAATAAATTGTAAAAAGTGACTTTTATACTCTACTATAAAGTTAACTTATGAGTGGAGATTTAATCTCAATTTAAGTATCACTCAATTGAATCATTGCTCACTCGTTGAAAAACCAACGCTAACTGCCGCCAACACTTCAAACTCTTATCAGCACCAGGCAACTAGTCATTTTCTCCTAGCCGGTTTTATTCTAAACCATACCAAGCATCATGTAATCCTTTTCAAGGTCGCTCCCTCCATTAGGTTAGCATTAAACAAGTAGACAACTCAGCTCTATATGCGATCACGGTCTTGAAAAATGGCAAACTGGAAAGCTTGAATTGGATTTTATTATCATTGCTTTTTGTGAATTCTATTTTCAATTTTTAAAATAATCCAAATGCAACAATTAATTTTGTTTTTTGACATTTTTTCATTCTGCAAATTTTAAACCATGGTTATATCAAATATTTAAACTTTTAAAGTTAAACTAAAAGAAATTAAAATAATTTTGAGTTTGCACTTAATTTTACCAAGATTATGTTGTCTAGGACATATTTTATCAAAATTTTTATAATAATTAAAGTCCACGTAGTTCTCTTACTTAATTTTTTTATGATATATTTTTTTAAGAGTCATTGTTTCTCCTTTGGTAGTATCATCATCATCATTTTCGGTTTGAAACCGAAGTTGGTGATTCCTGTTCCTAATTTTATTAAATCTAAACTGAAACCTTTACATTCGGTTTAGTTTCTATCGTGCACGATTTTGTTTGAACCGGATAGTTCGAATCAAACCGTGGTCATCCCTACTCCACTCTAGATAACTTTCACTTCAGACTCTTATTGGTTCTCTCTAAACCTTATCAAGCCGAGCATACATCTTTTAGGTAGTCATTTTTCGCCACACATTGTCCTCTCAACGAGAGAACTAAACAATAGTACAGTGAAGATTTGGCTCTAACTTAAGTATCATTCCACAATCTCATGGAATAAATTTAAAATCGTATCATATTTAATAGCTCACAAATTCTTCAACGGGGTTATGCATGTGTAAAATGTAGTGTCACAACATGATCAATTTGATACGTTTCTAATATGTATCGAATTAAGTCTTTACTGATTGTTGTTGGAGCAATCTAGAGGAGTGGAATATATGGGGTGGAGACAAATGAAGTGTTAGCCGTTTAATGAGTAAAGGCAGAGTGCAGAAGGAGATGAGAATCTAGACAGTGTGCCTGTAGCCTAAATCTGTGTATACACACAAATAGCAAATAGGTCACTGTTTCATAGGCTATGGTGCATTTTCCTATTCCCTATTATGTAGTCAGACATGAAGACTGCCTTACTTTCTGTCCCTCATTTTTTCTAGGTCCTCTTTGGGCTGGCTCTCTGCACCATGACTGTGACTTGATTTGATCATTCAATCTGCATCTGCAAAGCCTGCTGTGTACTTGCCCTGCATGTGTATTCAACCTGCATTTCCATTCCCTTTGTGTTGGGATTTAGAGGATTAAGTAAATAGTAAAATGTATTTAATCAATTTACAAATTCATCAAAATCGTTGTAAATTAGTGTTTGAGAATCAAATCTTACATCTTGCAATTGTTAATCGAGTGAAATTATTGACTCTTATTGGTAATTGACTTTCTTATCAATTTTTTTTGCAGTGATTTTGTTTTTCATATTAAGAGAGAAAAAAACATTTGCTTTAAGTGCTGGGGAATTACGTCAGACCCAAACCGAGCTGGGATCACTGACAATATGTGTTATGCTCGACTTGATTTAACCTTGTATAGTAGCTATGTCGGACCTAGGTTAAGGATGGGCATCTTTGACAGTACAATCACCTACGCGTGCGTTCATTTGTCTTGTTCAATTAGCATTGATTAGTGAAACTCGAACATATGACATGACCAGTCAGTCAGTCACCTCACCTGTTACCTGGTCGTCACATGTCGATTAATATAAGAAGGTCGACATGTGTCTCTTGGAATGTCCTATAAAGGGCATTATGGGCTCCGTGGAGAGGGTCCTTTTTTCCTTTCCAAATTCTAAGAAAGATTCCTAGAAGGGCTTGGTGATCTTCTGCATGTAGTATGCTAAATAGATTGACTGGCCTGGACAAAATTTAATAAAACCTCTCAGTATCCAACCCTTCTTAAGTTATTTGTATATACATTATCAATAAATAAATTTATCTTAACATCTTGAATTTTTTTTTTTACTTAAATATATACCTCGAATCTTTGTAAGTTTTGAACAACAAATTTCAGATAGCTATATATATGCAAAAGAAACAAAACAAAATTATTTCATTACAATTGTTACCAAGGGGATGCACATATACAAGGCTCAACAAGTCACCTTTTGTAACAGTAAGAACTAATTACAAATTTGCTACTTATTAGAGACCTACCAACTAGACTTTGTTCAAAAGGGGGAAAAATTGAAATCAAAGAATCAATCAAAATTCTAAGCTCCAAAGAAAAAGGAGCCAAGAGAGAATGGCACATGTATAATAGACAAAACTTGAATGAATGAATGTAATGATGAAGATTTGTGTTAGTTTGTTGCTCTGTGTGATCTTCTCTGTTTGTTGAAGGTCAGATTAGGAGCACCAGAGGTGCTAGCGAGCCGTGGATCCATTCTGGTTAAACGACGGCAGTCCTTGGCGTCCTAGGACTAGGCAGCCCCATGTATGCGAGGCGAGGGGATAAACGCACCTTGGGGCTCGGGCGTGGTGACGGGATTGGACCATAGTTGATGAACCCGCCATTAGCCACCCGAGGCGACAGGTTGACTTGCTCGAGTGCCCGGAATTGTACTTCTGTTGGGTAGTCCCGGACACAGCCAATGCGCGGCCCTACCCCGGTACACCACTTGTAAGACATATGTTTAGCCAAGCTAAATGCTGGTGGCTTCTTATTAGCCTTTCTTCCACTTTTGTTATCTGCAACTGAATCATCTGCGCTCGAGGTGCTTTCCTCTTTGGATGATTCAGTGGTAGACAGATCCTCGGTTTTCTTTCCACTCGAGCCCTCGTCAGCCTTCGTGAATGAATACGAGTCATCATCAACCGCGCATCTCTGATAAAGGATAACAAAAAAGAGCGTTATTCAACTGGACTGTAATGCACATAGGCTGATAGGCCAAACCAGACTAAAGGACTGAATCCAATCAATTAGCCAGTTTAACTCATGACCTTATAAATACAAAGTTTAATGTTTTACCTTAACATTTGAAAGATCTATATTGTGTTCCTCGAGGAAGCTAATGAATTCTTGGAAGTTCTCTTCGGTTGGATGATAGTGACCGCTGTAAGGCCAAATAGCCTGCAAGAAACATCGAAAAGAAACTCGACTGATGAGTAATGATCTTTGCAAGTCTGCAGTTAAGCTGACAATATCGTACAATTCGTTATTGTATTCATCAGTGATGAGTATATGTTTTACCTCGAGAACACCGCCATGAGCAACCAGTCTTCCAGCCGCCGTGATGGCTGCACCAGCTAGAAAACTCGAATGCTGGAATTCGCCTTTCTTCTTCTGTCCTATGTACAGCATTCTCGATGTGCTGAGGACAAAAATCCACTTCGAACCCTCTACCGTCTCCACAAAGCAACCGCTTTGTTTATACACAAGCTTCCCGTTTTCAATAATCACTTCATACGATTCTCGCTCTTTCTGGAACATAAAACAACGAGAGCAAAGATCAGCCAACGCAATATCATACCCTCGTATCGATCAAGAAGTCGATAGAACAATTGAAATGAAAACAAAGAAAGTTTTGTTTTGAAATAACTTCTGGGCTTAAAACTTAAAAGCAGTTTCATATCACAGTCTGATGATCATTGTAGACTTACCGGCCCAAGATATTGAATGCGTTGACGCTGCAACTTGCTCCTCGGGCACTTCTCGAGATTAATTTCTTTCCCAACTCCTACATCCAACCTTCATAGAGCAGATTTAATAATATCAGATGACGAGCTCAATAGTATGTTTGGTCAAGTTATAGGAGAGTAGAGAAAACGAATCTAGCTCGATTTAAGTTACTAGCTATGCACTAAAATCCTCAACTCGTCTATTTTTCAAGAAATCTCGGAATTAAGACAAAATTTTCATTTAGTTCCGCAATCTAGAAAGATCAAAGAGTAAATCTTACCAGTAGAAGAAAGGTTGTGAGCTTTCACTTTTAAACCACACGTCGTAGTAGATATGCAAATTGTGCCCGTATCTATGTTGTGGATCAATCTGAGCACACAAAACAAAAACGCATTCATGTTAGCGGAATATATTGAGTGCTGATTGAGCTTCTGTTTAAAGTCGATAAAAGCATCTCTATTAAATAAGAACACTGATCAAATAGAGGGGATTGATCAAAAGACTTACAGCTTCGAGCCAATGCTGTAAGGCCAATTTTTGTGCTTTCTCATCCTTGGACAATCCCTTTCCAACTTTAGCCACTCGTGTACGAGCCCTGGCCCAACGAGAAACAGCAGTCTCGGGTTTTTTAACATCGAAGAAGGAAACAGAACTCCGCTCAAGTGCTGCAAAATCCAACGCTTTCCACCTAAATCAATCAGACCAAACATCTTAGTTAGCTCAAGATTTGCATACACAAACAAGTTTTATGGCTCGACGTTGAAATTGTGTCACAACACACATACCATAGCTCCTCGGCCACGACTGCACAATCTGCAAGGTTCCTCCTGATCCTGTAACTCTTGTACACTTTCTGCAGCTTCACTGCAGCAGCATCGAGCTCGCTGACAGGGCGAGGGGACGAGAACATAATTGCAGGCGAGGTAGGCGTTTTAGCACTCGTTGCATTATCCGATTCTCCCCCCGATCTTTTGAAGTCCTGAACGAGATCCTTGAAAGTAAGGTTTCTTAGGAGCATCACCTGGATAGGTTCACAATGCCTTACACTAATCGAATTCTTCCTTGCCATCTTCTCCGGCCCATTCGACTCAACAACAGCCCTAGAATCTATCCCTTCATAGCTGCTAGCTTTTACAGTCATCTCTCAACTCAATTCTCACCACTATATAAGAAGATCAAGATTCTTTTCTCTCAACAATACCTCAATGAATTCAAGGCCTTTTAAGTTTTAACCTGCAGATTTAAAGCTCCATGTTAATACAAGATTTCCCAGAACTAATCCAAGATTATTGCCCCTAATTTAACTCTAATTCCTACAAAATACCATTAATCCACCATCTCATAATCTTAAGTTCAACTCACAATGAAATAAGAAATAGCCCACAAATTTTTCTTATAAGCTATTGAATCAATTCACCATTAAAACCCCACCAAAATGCAGAAAAATACAGCAAGAAATCACAGAAAAATAAACCCAAAAAGAACAAAGAAATCCAATATTTTTTTTTAATAAACTATTGAACCAATTCACCATTAAAACCCCACCAAAATGCAGAAAAATAAACCCATAAAGAACAAAGAAATCAAAGATTTTTCGTGTAAGTCAATGAATTGATTCACCAACAAAAACCCAAGAAAATGCAGAGAAATAAAAGGTGAACAGCAACCACTATGAAACACCAACCTGCAAATAATGGAAGATCAGAGCTTTGACAAAATTTTCTTGTTTTTTCACTGTTTGATCACAAGTTATAACCTTTTTGAACAGTAGAAGCTACAAAGATGTTTATGATTATTATTATGATATGAAATGATGACCAACTGATATTGCACCCCTCAGGCCCTCATTGCTATATATACAAAGACAGAACACGTAGGTTTTGGGAAAAAATTAAAGACCAAATCTTAAAATAAGGAAAAAAAAATGCCGAGTCTAAGGAGACCTTGAAGTACCCAAACAGCACGTGGACTGGGAAACAATACACTGTTATTTGAATTCTTGTCCCTACACACAATTTTACAGAGAAGTTTCTGGCAAATTGTTGAAATGGGAACGCGAAAAATAAATGAAAAAGGAAATCATGACTGGGATTATATAAGTTTCAAACGCACGAGGTGGTTACTTTGATCCGTTCAAAGCTTTAAATTTTTGAACTACTTTTTTCTTGGAATAACGCAAGAAAGCTTTGCTCGTTTCATAGTCTCTTTCTTTGACAATGAATATTCCATAAACTTTTTTTTTTGTCAAAAGAAATATGGATAGTATATGATGTTATTGATATAAGAAAATTTTATAATATTAATAAAAATGTTATTTTTCATTACTATAATTAATTAGTATTCTTGTAGTCTTATTTGACATGCTTACTATTCATTGGTCAAGTTAAATATTTTTTTGGCTTATTTTTAAAATTATTTTTAATACGAAGTACCATAATGTGACGTTATTATTGCTGTTATTTTAATTAACAATGAGGGGCTATTAAAAAAAAAAAAAGAACAAAAAACTTGATACTTTTTAGATCAAGAAATACTGCACCCATTACCCATGTGATCATCGGGGAACACTTTCTACCGAGATTTCAGTGGGGCTTCATGCACTTTAAATTATTATCATGACCAAGAGACAACTTAACAAGAACATTCTCAACTAGTTATGTTATTTGAACACATGATTCACTTTGAACATGCCGTATTATTTATCTTTAAAAGTAAACATTATTTATTTTTATTTAGCATTTGTAAATTCATCTGCCCATCATGAATTAAAAATAAAATCCAAATAAAATAAGGATGTGTCAAGAGTAAATATTAAAAAAAAAAACATTTTTTAGGGAATGCAGCATTGCAACATTTCTTTAAGGTAAGAATTTTCCTAAAATATAAAATTTCCATAAAAGCTTTACCCCTTGTCCCTTTCTATATAAGCTCCTTTCTTTTTGGGGTGACTTTTTTATGGTTACTATTTTTTATTATTATAATATTTAAATATATAATTTTAGAAAAAAAAATATTCTTTATCAGCAACAACAATATCATATGTTAAAAATATTAAGGGAGCTTGATTCTTGCCAACATCATTTCGTTGAGCCTGTCACAAAATATATTCATAGAGTGCTTTACATCTCTTGGTCTTGTTTGGTAAATAATTAGTCTATCAGTCAATTTTGGCCTATTTGACCATTATTAGTTGTTTGAATTGGTTAAAAAATCAATATAAGTATTGGTTAATAAACTTTTTGTAACTCCAAAATAATACATTTCAAAATGCTACTTAAAGCAACCTTTTCAATTAGTCATTAGAGAAAATAAATTATAACAGCTAATTTACCAAACATTTTTCTACAATCAGCTAATATTATCAATTAATTATACATTCTAAACAGGGCCTTGTTTGGTTTGCAGTTCACAATAGCGGAATTTACCCACTAAACACCCTTGGATGGCTATAGATTTCACTCGTCGCCCAAACAAAAGGATAGTGATTACCTTATAATTTGATAAAACTAAATGAATGCGTTTAATTTTATTTTTTTCAAATTTCAAAATATATTGCACCTTAATTATTTTTAATAGTTAACAATATTATGATCGTATAAAAATGACTTTTAGAATCTCTATTTGCTAATAATAAATAATTTTTGAATTAAAATGAAACTCTATTTACTATTATAAAAGCTACATTATTCTTGCTCTTAGAGTTGTAGTGGTAAAAACTCAAAAAGAGATTTTTAATAGACAGGCGGGGCGTTTGATTGGAAGGAATGAATTAAAAGGAAAATAATTGTAATTTGGTCGGAAAAGAATAAAGTGGAATAAAATAGGAATTCAAATTACATTGTTTGGTATGCAAGAATATAATTACAGAGAATTAAAAGGGAATAAGTGATATAATAACTTAAATGCCGTTGTGTTGTAATAATAATAATAATAATAATAATTATTATTATTATTATTATTATTATTGTTATTATTATTAATCTTTCTTTGTAACTTAACAATGCGTGCAATGATGAATACTAGCGTAGGCCAACTTGACAAGTAGGGCAAAAATATCTTGACAATCAAAATTTTCTCCAAATTCAACACTGAATTCGAATTATTAGGGGATGTCCCTGAGTTCTAATCCAACAAATTGAGAGAATTACAATTGTCTACAATTAAACACTATAATTGGAGACTCAAAGAATTGTGTTGTAATTACAATTCAATTCATGTCAACTAAACACGCCATTTAGCATTGGAGAGAGAAATAAAAATCAATTTAGCAACCATCCTACTTAGATGGCGCGGGAAAGACATACACCATTAAGCGTGCGATTGGCTTCACCTTAATCACTTTTTTTTTTTCCTAAAAAATAGTACACAATAATTCGAATTTTTGTTTTCTCTCGTCAATCTCTCTTCCAATTATGCAAAATTTTAACAAATTAAAAAAGCTATAGCAGTGAGGGAAACATTAAGCTAGATGAAGGAGCTTTATTATGATCATATACCGATTATCTCCTTAGTGATTCAAAGCTTAAATGCCATTGAAGGAAACTCTTATTTTTATTTAGTCATTAGACATATAAAAAAAAAATCTTATTGAGGAATTTTTTTATGTGTTTGTAACTTTTGCTAAACTATTTGCGAATTGGACAGTCCATGAGTTAACTAAGCAGTTCGTTTTTATGTCTAGTTGTACAAAGTGACTTTCTAATCCCCTCTTATCATTTGTAACGTCTTATCTTCGAATTTGAATTAATATATGCCTTTCTTTAAAAATAAAAAATAAAAATCAATGGTACCTTTATATGGTCAAATATAGTAAGCTCTGTTTCCTAAGAGGTATGTATATTGCATATAGATTATGTAAGTGTGTATGTATAGATAATTTTATAAATATTCGTACGGAGTACTATTGTTTTGACTAAGATTTTATGGGGTTTGTAAAAGTCAACTACTTGTGTAAAAGTCTATAGTCAGGTTCACGAAACGCGCCCAACACGGCTAGCCGGCTACAATAACAAATCTAAACCACGTACTGCCAGGTTTGTTCTGACGTCTACGGTACACTTAACAATCATGAAACACCGCTAAAAAGTAAAAACCGTAACCTCTTTTTAATATATATATATATATATGCTCCCCTTAGGCCTTCATCAATAGTTAAACATGAGTGTAATTTTTGAGAAGTTTTTATAAGTATGATTAGGAAAGAGAAAATGAGGGTGGAGGAAAAAAATAAAAATAAAAAATAAAACAAAACAAAAAAACTTTACAAAAAATGTGACTTACGTGCCCAGGCGGGCGCGTGAACTGCACCTTACGCACAGTGAGGCACAGTTCTCTTCTCACCTGGGGCCCACCACGTCAGCTTAAGAACCCAAGCTTACAGGAGAAAAAACACACCAAAATCACCTCTTTCCATTTGTTAAAAACACTCCTCACCAATTTTGAGGTATGAAAAAACTAAAAAAAAAAACCCCCTTTTGGGGAAGGCCTTATATGCCAAATCCCCGAGCATGAGTATAATTGTTAGGCCAGTTCTCAATAGGTCTAACATGAGCGATTGCACAAGACTCCAATTTTTAAGGGCCCCATATTTAGAAAAAATTACTCCGTATATGTATATATAGTTTACTGAGAGATTGCTTAAAGGGATTTTATCGAAAGAAAATATATGAGCAGTGAGTATATTGAATTCATTGAAACATATGAATTGTTTTCCAAATGCTACTATTGCATATCGAATATTATTGACTATCCCAATTATTATTGTCTCTGCAAAAAATGAATTTTTTTTTGAATACAACTGACTCTATTACATTGTAGTATCTGTTCATTGTTATTAGACATCTTGATTACACTTATAATATAAATTTTCCTACATTCTATAATAGTAATTTAATACTTAAATTTATAACATGTGTTTTCTTTAGCTTTTATAATGAATTACAAATTTAAAGAATTATTTAACTTGATTAATTTTTTTTTTGAAAACAACTTGATTAATTAATTTACATGAAAAAAAAGAAAAAGATATTTATAATGTCAATATAGAAAATGTGTGATTTATAATGTGTTTTATATTCAAAACCATTTATCCAATTAATTATGTCTCATATTTTGTATCGCATTTTGAAGTATATCTTTTGATTTCTCTTTCCTAGTAAAAAAAAATAATTATTCCTCCCATATTTGTAAGTTTTGTTTTATACTTTTTTTGAAAGATTTTATAAATTTTTATTAATAATTAATTTATTTTTTATTATAATAACAATGTTATTGTTTGTAATTAAGCTTATTTGATTTTAAATAGTAATGCCAAATCCTTGTGGTCTAGTGACACCTGGTTGCACTCCCATATGAAAGGGGTGAGTTTGAGTCTTAATGGAAGCGATATTGGCTCTTTGTGTCGGTAGTACTCAAAAAATAGTAATATTTATTTTAATAAATCAATAATTATTATGATTTATTTATGAAGGCATTAAAAGAGATAATTGTCACTTGTATACCAAAACTCAATTTTACTATGATAAGATGGACTTAATTTATATACTTATTTGAACAGTACAGTTGACTTGATCCATAATGTATGCTAATTTATATGATCTTCAAATTCGTACAAATTGTTATAGAAACATTAAATAATGCAAGTGTTGATATTTCGTGTCAAATAATTTGTCCTGGAAGTTGAACAATCTATTGACATTATCATCATTATTTTTTTGTTATTATAAAAATTCATTATATCCTTGATTATACTTTATATTTAATAAAATTATTATTCAATTAATAAAATAAAATGATACAATATATTGTTTTTGTTAGACCACAAGGTGTCCTAAACAGCCTTAATTGTAGGAGGAACCTCTCTTAAGAGATGAGTGACGAGAGTGCACAACCACTCACACCAATTCAATCAAGTTGGTTTACAATTTTGTTAACTATATCCGAACAGTAGTAGTAGTAGTAGTATTATTATTATTATTATTATTATTATTATTATTATTATTACATAATAATCTAGAGCTTTCATTATCAACGTACATTTTAATATATACTCATTATTAATTTGACATTTAATGTTTTTTCAACTGAAAAGAAAAAAAGAAAAAGGAAAAGGAAAAAATGAGCTTAATATATTCATGTCGGTCCAATCTTGTAATGGTCATTAAAATCGCCTTGCGCCGCAGGTTGCCTCCCAACCACACCAAAGAAGAATTTGTCATCCATGCATGCATCATTAATTAACAACACAACATTATACAATAATTAATTAATTATTTAATGGCATTTTAATAACTCAAGTTGGCCATACTATGCAATAGCAGTGGTAGAGTTTGAAATTTTAAATAGGGAGTCAGAGCTATAACACAATATATATATATATATATATATATATTGTATATAATACACAAAAAAAAATTATCTTTTTCTTTTTTTAATTGTGTGCAATCATAGAATATGACTTCTCAACAATTGTAAGTGTTTATAAATATATACAATGGATGCTTTATTAAAAACATTCTTTGGATTTAGGTTTATCGGTGAAAATAAATTTTAATTTTTATGCTTGTGTATTATGACTAGTTGCAAATATGTGCAATGCGCGGTAAAAATGTTTAATGAATAAAAATAATAATTTTTTTATTATATACATAAAACCCATATCAATATATTAAACAAATTAATGAATTTACTAGTACATAAAACTATTCCTCTAGTTTCATAAAGTCACTACATACACTAGCTAGTATAAGTTCATAAAATCATTATTGCATTTTATAAAGCTGCTAATGTTAGTTCATAAAATCACTATTGCAAATTCAAAAAGGCACATTCATATAATTACTATTACATATTTAAAAGTCATTATTGTAAGTTCACAAAATCACTACACTGAAAAAGTGTAAATTCATAAAGTAATTACTGCATGAAGCTAAGTTATTGGTATGGGTTCATAAATCACTAGTACATGTTCATAAATCCGTTATTGCATATTATAAACATGGAAGGTACAATTGAAAAGCCATCCAATAACATTGTATTATGTTTTTTAAAGAATAATATTATTTTATAATTTTTTTAAAATAATTTTTTAGAAGGAGCTACATTATGTATGGGAGAAGAGTATATTGAGTTATCCAAGTGTTAGATTATGGACTACGAATATGTATTTGCGTGTAATTAATATGGGAAGGAGTTGACAATATAAATTATAGAGCAGTTGGCGCATATATAGGGCATAAGCTCTTGCGTTATAGGTAGTTGGTGATGATCGCCACGTAGCATTTGGTCCGAATCAACGGCGGATGGGTCTCTTTCAATCCTGGATGGGTACAGCGACATGGAAACAACTACATAATACATTAAATTAATGTTTGCCGATCTGTCGGTGTCCGGTCTGGCTGCTAACTCAAACGGTTGAATTGAAGCATGCATGACGATTGATATGAATGAATGAATGCAAGAAGATCGAAGAATTCCTCTAGATGCATACTTTAATCATTAGGCACCATATCTATAAAATTCTAGGCTGCCTTAATTATCATATCCCCAATCTTTTTCCATTTTCTGCACAACTTTGTAATCTTTTAAGAACAACATCTTTGTTAGGTAAAAGAGCATGTTTGAATGTAAAAAAAAAAAAAAAAAAAAAAAAAAAAAAAAAAAAAGAGATTAATTACGC
>NC_044918.1:16766071-16797427 GCF_003576645.1 Ipomoea triloba
AAAAAAAAAAAAAAAAAAAAAAAAAAAAAAAAAAAAAAACAGAGATTAATTACGCGTTATGATGACACAACACCGTCTAGTTGCGCATGGTGCGCGTAACACCCATGATATAGTTACGCTGTCCTTTCATCCTTATCTCTATGTGCAGGTCTAAAAATAGTTTAAATTACTGCAAATTCAATTGTTTTTCTTTCCTACACGGGTTCATGTTCACCTCACCATCTCTCTCCTCCATCTTGGTTGACAAAAATCTCCTAAAAACCGCAAATGAATTAGTCTAACATTGTTTTTATTCATCTTCATTTCAACTCTGCAATTTTCTCACAATTTTAAAAATTGATATTATTATTATTATTATTATTATATCACAACGTTTGTAATTTAACAATATATATATATATATATATTTTTACATTCTTAAGCATTCAACTCCATCTTCAAAATATAATATTATAATGATATTATTTACATTTAAAATAATTATAAAATGATAGAAGTAAAAATAAAAAGTAAAAATTTAGCCATGAAAAGTCAAAAAGTGACCGAAAGCTAGCACACAGTACTTTGCAAGTCTTTCAAAAAGATGCATTACACATTTACACATAGGGTTAGAAACTTAAAAGAAAATTAAATTAAATTCTAGTGTAGCTTTGATTGCAAGCCCTAGAAGGGTTTATTTGAAATACTGCAAATTATCTATTGCACGCTATGAGATATAAAGAGTAAATTATACGGAGTATTTTTTTTTAAACAAAAAATAATATAAAAGTAATTTATTAATGAACCAAATATGCAACATTATAATTATATTTTGAATAAAGATAAGTAAAGACAACATACACTGCTCAAAGTCAGACACAGAATATGCAGCTCGAACAAAACAATGAGTTACCATATTCCCAAACTTTTTAACAAACTCAACACGTACATTCACCATCATGTTACAAGCTTCATGCAATCACGTAATATTACCCCTACATACGACATATCCTTGCATTACATACACATTCGGTATATATTTTGTTTTGATGAAATAACAAGAAATTATTTGTGAAATATAATTGAAACACGTAATGAAGTTTGGAACTTATAAGTGTTGTGTGTGTGGTTGAAACCATAAAACCCAAATCCCCAATTTTAAATTTTCACACTTTCTCAGTTCTCCCTGTTTCTCTCATAGTCGAATAGGAGACACATCCTTGCATACTGCATAGTAGCAGGAATGCATGTGGTGGAGTGTAACATTTGATTGATCAATAGTTGATCTTGAGTTTTTATCTTAATTTAAAAAAAAAAAAACAACTTTTGATTGAGGTCAAATATGCTTGTTGTTGTCACCACCTACACACTTGTTGTGACTTATGAATTACGACTGCAACTGTTCATCTATTATATATATATATATATATATGAGTTCCCAATTTAATATTTATTAGTTTAGTTGTGATATTTAATTCAATTCTTATTGGATTTTATTAGGTAGGTTATCAAAATTGAGAGTTACATTCTAAATGACGTACGTAACGTCTTCATTTTTCCTACAGCTATTTTGTCTTTTTTCGTTAAACAAATAATTTTGTTCTCTTATTTTTGAAAAGATTATTAAAAATGCAAGTAATAATAAATATTTTTTGGCATAATAATCGATAAATATATAATGGAGTCATAGAGCATAGGCCCAATATCAATTAGGCTAGGGAGGGGATATCCAATGGCTAATTGGGTATCAAAGTCCATCGGTAATGTTTTGGAGCCTAAATTGGATTGAGATATAAAGTTTGAGAGTAAGAGCGCAATAACTGAAGGGATGAAGAGTCGATTTAGGCAAATAGGGGTAGGTTTAAGAGTTAATATGTACAATACACTAAGTTAATTATTTTACTTTGTGGGTCTCAATAAAAGTTTTAATATCAAAAAGTTTTACTTCTATCATTTTAAAAGTTTTATAAGAAGAAATAAAAGTTAGGAATAGAATTTGGGAGGGTAAATGTGAACAGTATTTTCCCAAAATTAATGTCTTGCTCTATCACAGTAGTTATACTGTGGACCATGTTCTATAATGCATTGTGGACCATGCATCATGGCTGATACTGCTGTGTTGAACGGATACTGTAGTTGTGTTGAAAGAGAATTGCAGTTGCACGGAATAGAGACCGTTTTATCCGTCTGAAACTGCAGTTGTGTTGAACGGATACTGCAGTTGTGTTGAACTGATACTGCAATGTGTTGAATGGATGAAACGACATCTGTTCCGCGCAACTGCAGTCCCTTTCAACACAACTGCAGTATCAATTTAACACAATTGCAATATACGTTCAACACAAATGCAGTATCAGAGGCTCTATCAAAATCGGACCAGACAGTCAGACACCGTGGCTGCGTGGCATACGTGGAATCTATAGATTCTTATTCTCCCCGAAACCGCTCGCCAAACCAACTGCTTACACGCAAACTCTTTTTGCTTTTATCCGAAGTCCCGAAAACCCAAATCGGAATTCTCAGAAACCATAGCTCAATAAACCTCCAATGTCTGAACCCAAATCAGAGCCATCATCAATCTCGGTTTCAGGTAATACTTTCATCTCAGTTCTTTAATTTTCACTTCTTGTTTCACGAGAACGTACTGCATGCCCTTGGATTTAGATTCTATTCAGAAATCCTAGATTAATTTTTTTATTATTTAAAAAATCCACTTTTTACAAGATCATGAACATGCCCTCAATGTGTTTGTGCGTATGTCTGTGTAAGCGCAAGTGTGTGTATTGTTCAGTGGTGACTATCACTATGATATTCCTAATGTTTGGCAGAGAAGGGAGTGAAAGCCCCCAATGTGTTTGTGAGAGTGAAGGAAGAGTTCGAGGCAGTGTTACATAGTCACGGTGAGAGTCATGGGAAGCGCACGGATTTGGATGAGAAGCCGCCAATGAGTGAGGTGAAAGCGCCCAATGTGTTTGGGAGGGCTAAGGAGGAGATTGAGGCTCTTGTGCAGACAATTCATACCAAGAAGGAATCCGGTGGATCGGATTCATGTGAAGAACTAAGGTTGTTTTTTTTGTTGTTCAGTATGTTGTTTTAGACGAGATATCTTTGGTTGAATTGACAGGGTTATGTTTTCGCGTTTTGCTTGCAGGGATTCAAGTTCTAACTCAGGTATGAAGTCTGCTACAATTGATATGCATTTCCGGTAGTATATATACATTGTTATAGGCCTCAAATTTTAGTTGTTCAAATGTGAAATTAGTAATTGTGTTGCGTTTTGGTGGTTTGAGATGCTATTTATCTACTGCACACTCGAACAATATAACTTTGACAGAAACTCCAAAAGAACAATGTCAATAAGAATGCAGCACAAAGTTTAGATCTTTAGTGCTCAAAGGTTTAGGGAAAGATATTAGCATACCTATCTTCCATAGATTTAACACGGGTAGAGAACTTAGTAGAAATTTGAGAATACTTCTTCATATGTTGGCTTTAAATAGGACCCCTCTCGGTGGCTAATTTATTTATTTTGAGTAACACTTTGTCCATTTCTGGTTGACATGGAGTTTGGTAAATGCCTATGCTTTACTTTCATGGTATCAAAGATGACTCAAAGTTTTGAAGCAAATAACATGTCCCATGATGATGAATAGTTTTAAAGCACAGTTCCTTTCTTCTGCTTTAGATCATGAGAAGATAAAATCGTGCTAATATCTGGACACTCTAAATACACTTATGGAAGGGAGTTAATTGTTCCATTTGTTTAATTATTTAGCGTCTATGATCCAAGGTTTATCTATTGTGGATTATCCTTTGACATTGCTTGGACTCTGAGTTTGTAATCTTCCATTTTTCTCTACTGTGTTTATATTTGCGTAGAGAAGGATGCTAAGGGGCCGAGCTGGATAGAGAAGTCTAAAAAAGAGATGGAAGATCTCGTGAACAAGATGAAGTCACCGCGCTCTCATCACCATCATCGTCATCATACAGAAACTCACGGAATGAGTGATGACATTGACGAGAACACCCCAATGAGTCAAGTCAAAGGCCCAAATGTATTTGCACGAGCCAAGGAAGAAATCGAGGCCATTGTTGAAGCTATTCACCCGAAGAAAGAAGGAAGATGAGGATTGGAAACCATCTGCTCCCCTTCTCGACGGAAATGTTTATTGAAGGTTTAGTTCTCCTGTCCTGGTAGTCATAACAAAGATTGATATATATATATATATATATATCCCAATGGAGGTTGAATTTGATCAACGTATAGCGTCATTTATGACAATGGAATACTCAGATATATCCATGGTAACAGAACTATTCTCTCTCAAGTCTGGACATGATTGATTCCTAGAGTTCCATAGCTTTTCAGTTCCTGCTTTGCCCCCTTTATATCAACATCACCATGATATATTAAATGCTGGATATGAGTCAAGGTTTTGAAGTTTTGATGACTTAGGGATTGGGTGGTCATGTATCATAACTTGGTTGTTGACATGATTCTTTTTATAGCTGTGGTTCTTTGAATCAATTCTTTGGCTAAAAACTCTAAGGTCCCACTTACCCACCTACCATCAGATCATACCTTTAATCATTATTCATGACTCACCCTGGATCTGTGGCTCTAAACCACACACTTCATCAACTCTGATCTGAATTGATGACTAGGCATATTTACCATCCTACACTTATTTTATCCACACCACAAATTATTGAGTCAATCACAAATTCCTATCCTGTCATACCTTATCTTGTCTCATGCTGTCCCTTTGTCATTTTTCTCAGAGATGAGTCAAGCAATGTGTTTTCTCAATTATTTACCTCAAGCTTAACAGGATACTAAACTTAACTCTCTGAACTGTCACCCGAAAATCCCCTCCCAACACCTACTTGTGAATGTGCAACTTTATATACTTGTGAAATAGTCAATGCCAGCTTTTGGTAGCAGGATGCTAGATTCGACTTTTCAAGCCGTTGCCCAACATAATCATTCCAAGGAATGATCACCAATTCGGTAGCATGAAAATGAAAAACAGAACATAATGAAACGCAGGATACGAAAGGTAAAAGAAAGCGCGTATTTACATGTCTTTTCTTTAAATATACATAAATATTAATTGGGCGAGTTTCCGTAAGTTTCACTTTTGAAACGTGAAAATACATGTTCATCCTTGAGAGTTTTTGTGCATCATAGATCGGTAATACTCTAGTGATCTTAAAACAACAGAAAATTTGACTTGGGTAATAAGGACTAGCATTCACAAACTACTTTATTGTTGCTCACTGTAAGCCTGTACATTGTTGGGGGGACATTAGCAAAGTTCAAAAGGTAAATTTCAATTCTTCACTTCCAGATCTTCCTCTTGTGAAAAGAATTAACACAAGGAATGAATACCCATTAATTAATCCAGGAGGGATCCCACACTGCTTTCTTCACTGCTGCACAAAAACATTTTGGACATTAGCAAATTTTAAATGCCATAAAAGTTAGCCAAAGTAATCTTGGCATGAATGGTAACTATACCAGATAGCCTGTGGCACTAAGCCAGGACAGTCGTCTTGCTCCACCAAGTCTCCAGCCAACATATCCTCCAACTCATAAACAATGTTGTTTTGGTGTTCAGCTGTTACTATGTTTTCATAAATCATATCCTCCTCCTCCATGAGCTTCTCCCACGCGAAGAAATTCTCACAATTCATCTCTGGATTAGATGCCTCAGAGAAAACGTTCGCCTGTTGCTCCTCAACCGAGCTGTTTGATTCGACAGCGTTGAAAAGCATCGGGACCCCTGATTCATCATCTACCCATGCCTGAGCCACGAGAGGTTTCACATCAACACTTTCATTAGCGGTGGTAAAAATCATGTCATCAGCAGTACTTCTGGCCTTCGCCAAAAGTTCATGGCTTTCTGAGGCAGCCAATCTTCTCTTCTTCGTTGCTTCACAGCCTCTCAGTGCAGCATTCTGCTTCATTTTCCCAATCAAACACTGAACAAAGAGGGGATTCTTTAACACTTTAGCCATGAAAACTACCATACGCTTTTGCCTAGTCTCAGCGCGCTCTAATTTTTCTTTGATGCTGGTCAAATAACTTTCTGTTGTCTCTTGTTGTTGCTTTAGCATCATCACTTCCGTCTTCAACGTGCTCTGATCAGTTCTAAGCTTGTGTAGCTCAACCTCTGCCCCATTCCTACAAGCTCCTACCCTATTTTCCGCCCCTCCTTGCTGCTGCATCGCGGGATGATTGTGTTGCCTCCTCCTCTTGATATACTTGAGCAAATGCTTCTTCCCTTTCTGAAACCCTTCATTTGCAAATTCCCATCTGCCTGAATCAACTTTCCTGAATTTCTAAACCCATAGCACAATAACAAAAATTCCAGTCATACACAGTCCACACAACTCAATTAGACATTCCTAAACTCCAAAACCTGAAAACTGGATAATATATTTGCCTTAATGCAAGCAATTCCAGTCAAGATCAGACTGTTGACTTGATAATCACAAGACTACAAGTTCAACTCCCGATGGGGCAGTCTATTGCCGATCATGTATGAACAAGCTAAGCTGGTTACATCATTGTGGTCTTTTACCGGCTAGGTCAGGAGCGGGGTTAAACCTTACTAAGTGCACACTCGGATACTGGTTGCGGGTTTATCTCTTCACTCAAAATTTGCCCTAAAGCAACTCAATTCAGCTTTATCTAGCTAGCTAGGATCAAATTCACCTAATTGTAATTGTTCTTGCCACATGACTACTACAAATTTACAATGAAGCATTGGAATAACAAAATACACAAAGACTAAAAACATCATAAGTCACTAAAGAATCCAGATAAAGCTCAGATTTGTATATTATCACAAAACATCCATTGATGAATACTCACATAGGTATTGAGCTGGCGAACGAAGCTAGAGAAGTTGGCGTGCTTGAAGTGTTGGGGAAGAAGCTCGGTGGCGAACCTGTGTGGGTCCCAAACAACAAAGCTCTTCTTAGAAGCTCCCCAAGCGATAATGGCGTCCGTGTTAGGATCATCCACCATGGCAAATGTCTTGCTCAAAAATGGCGCCGGACCTCCCACCCCCTTCACCCCTTCCATTGATCTCAACCCTCCATTCCCACCATCATCACACTCATCCACAACAACCACTTCCGCCTCTACTTTCACAGTAACCCCGCCGCCGCCGCCGCCGTCGATTCCCGAGCTCTCCGCCACCATTTCGGGCGGCGCAAAACGACCCTCGCCGCGATTTTCGATTTCTTGAAATGGGTTCGAGCGATTCAGCTCAGAAGAGCCGCCATTGAAGGAGAAAATTGAAAAAGAAGATTGGTTACGCTGTTGAGAAGGGGTTAGCTGGCGGTTTTGCTTAACCAACGACGTTGTCGTATGTATAATACGGTAGGGGCGTTGTGGATGACGCGCGGAGGAAGCGCGTGAGGGTGTGCGTTGTAGGAGTTGGTTGAAAGGTGGACAAAATAGGAAAAAGGGATTCCGTTAACATGTTGCCATTTGTAGCTCTGATGTCCAAACAAGTTTCGATTCTCCACACCATCCACCCCCTCATTTTTAAATATGTTTTCTTTTTGACCCACACATAATTTTTTATTCTTTTTCGTACACAAAACTCGCTTTTGTCTTGTAGTGTTGTTGAGTAATCAAAGGCTATGTTTCGCAAATATAATTGAAAATGTAGTTGAAAGCTGAAAAATTATAAATTAGAAGTTGAAAATTGAAGGGTTGGCTAATTATACTTANCATTTATGACAATGGAATACTCAGATATATCCATGGTAACAGAACTATTCTCTCTCAAGTCTGGACATGATTGATTCCTAGAGTTCCATAGCTTTTCAGTTCCTGCTTTGCCCCCTTTATATCAACATCACCATGATATATTAAATGCTGGATATGAGTCAAGGTTTTGAAGTTTTGATGACTTAGGGATTGGGTGGTCATGTATCATAACTTGGTTGTTGACATGATTCTTTTTATAGCTGTGGTTCTTTGAATCAATTCTTTGGCTAAAAACTCTAAGGTCCCACTTACCCACCTACCATCAGATCATACCTTTAATCATTATTCATGACTCACCCTGGATCTGTGGCTCTAAACCACACACTTCATCAACTCTGATCTGAATTGATGACTAGGCATATTTACCATCCTACACTTATTTTATCCACACCACAAATTATTGAGTCAATCACAAATTCCTATCCTGTCATACCTTATCTTGTCTCATGCTGTCCCTTTGTCATTTTTCTCAGAGATGAGTCAAGCAATGTGTTTTCTCAATTATTTACCTCAAGCTTAACAGGATACTAAACTTAACTCTCTGAACTGTCACCCGAAAATCCCCTCCCAACACCTACTTGTGAATGTGCAACTTTATATACTTGTGAAATAGTCAATGCCAGCTTTTGGTAGCAGGATGCTAGATTCGACTTTTCAAGCCGTTGCCCAACATAATCATTCCAAGGAATGATCACCAATTCGGTAGCATGAAAATGAAAAACAGAACATAATGAAACGCAGGATACGAAAGGTAAAAGAAAGCGCGTATTTACATGTCTTTTCTTTAAATATACATAAATATTAATTGGGCGAGTTTCCGTAAGTTTCACTTTTGAAACGTGAAAATACATGTTCATCCTTGAGAGTTTTTGTGCATCATAGATCGGTAATACTCTAGTGATCTTAAAACAACAGAAAATTTGACTTGGGTAATAAGGACTAGCATTCACAAACTACTTTATTGTTGCTCACTGTAAGCCTGTACATTGTTGGGGGGACATTAGCAAAGTTCAAAAGGTAAATTTCAATTCTTCACTTCCAGATCTTCCTCTTGTGAAAAGAATTAACACAAGGAATGAATACCCATTAATTAATCCAGGAGGGATCCCACACTGCTTTCTTCACTGCTGCACAAAAACATTTTGGACATTAGCAAATTTTAAATGCCATAAAAGTTAGCCAAAGTAATCTTGGCATGAATGGTAACTATACCAGATAGCCTGTGGCACTAAGCCAGGACAGTCGTCTTGCTCCACCAAGTCTCCAGCCAACATATCCTCCAACTCATAAACAATGTTGTTTTGGTGTTCAGCTGTTACTATGTTTTCATAAATCATATCCTCCTCCTCCATGAGCTTCTCCCACGCGAAGAAATTCTCACAATTCATCTCTGGATTAGATGCCTCAGAGAAAACGTTCGCCTGTTGCTCCTCAACCGAGCTGTTTGATTCGACAGCGTTGAAAAGCATCGGGACCCCTGATTCATCATCTACCCATGCCTGAGCCACGAGAGGTTTCACATCAACACTTTCATTAGCGGTGGTAAAAATCATGTCATCAGCAGTACTTCTGGCCTTCGCCAAAAGTTCATGGCTTTCTGAGGCAGCCAATCTTCTCTTCTTCGTTGCTTCACAGCCTCTCAGTGCAGCATTCTGCTTCATTTTCCCAATCAAACACTGAACAAAGAGGGGATTCTTTAACACTTTAGCCATGAAAACTACCATACGCTTTTGCCTAGTCTCAGCGCGCTCTAATTTTTCTTTGATGCTGGTCAAATAACTTTCTGTTGTCTCTTGTTGTTGCTTTAGCATCATCACTTCCGTCTTCAACGTGCTCTGATCAGTTCTAAGCTTGTGTAGCTCAACCTCTGCCCCATTCCTACAAGCTCCTACCCTATTTTCCGCCCCTCCTTGCTGCTGCATCGCGGGATGATTGTGTTGCCTCCTCCTCTTGATATACTTGAGCAAATGCTTCTTCCCTTTCTGAAACCCTTCATTTGCAAATTCCCATCTGCCTGAATCAACTTTCCTGAATTTCTAAACCCATAGCACAATAACAAAAATTCCAGTCATACACAGTCCACACAACTCAATTAGACATTCCTAAACTCCAAAACCTGAAAACTGGATAATATATTTGCCTTAATGCAAGCAATTCCAGTCAAGATCAGACTGTTGACTTGATAATCACAAGACTACAAGTTCAACTCCCGATGGGGCAGTCTATTGCCGATCATGTATGAACAAGCTAAGCTGGTTACATCATTGTGGTCTTTTACCGGCTAGGTCAGGAGCGGGGTTAAACCTTACTAAGTGCACACTCGGATACTGGTTGCGGGTTTATCTCTTCACTCAAAATTTGCCCTAAAGCAACTCAATTCAGCTTTATCTAGCTAGCTAGGATCAAATTCACCTAATTGTAATTGTTCTTGCCACATGACTACTACAAATTTACAATGAAGCATTGGAATAACAAAATACACAAAGACTAAAAACATCATAAGTCACTAAAGAATCCAGATAAAGCTCAGATTTGTATATTATCACAAAACATCCATTGATGAATACTCACATAGGTATTGAGCTGGCGAACGAAGCTAGAGAAGTTGGCGTGCTTGAAGTGTTGGGGAAGAAGCTCGGTGGCGAACCTGTGTGGGTCCCAAACAACAAAGCTCTTCTTAGAAGCTCCCCAAGCGATAATGGCGTCCGTGTTAGGATCATCCACCATGGCAAATGTCTTGCTCAAAAATGGCGCCGGACCTCCCACCCCCTTCACCCCTTCCATTGATCTCAACCCTCCATTCCCACCATCATCACACTCATCCACAACAACCACTTCCGCCTCTACTTTCACAGTAACCCCGCCGCCGCCGCCGCCGTCGATTCCCGAGCTCTCCGCCACCATTTCGGGCGGCGCAAAACGACCCTCGCCGCGATTTTCGATTTCTTGAAATGGGTTCGAGCGATTCAGCTCAGAAGAGCCGCCATTGAAGGAGAAAATTGAAAAAGAAGATTGGTTACGCTGTTGAGAAGGGGTTAGCTGGCGGTTTTGCTTAACCAACGACGTTGTCGTATGTATAATACGGTAGGGGCGTTGTGGATGACGCGCGGAGGAAGCGCGTGAGGGTGTGCGTTGTAGGAGTTGGTTGAAAGGTGGACAAAATAGGAAAAAGGGATTCCGTTAACATGTTGCCATTTGTAGCTCTGATGTCCAAACAAGTTTCGATTCTCCACACCATCCACCCCCTCATTTTTAAATATGTTTTCTTTTTGACCCACACATAATTTTTTATTCTTTTTCGTACACAAAACTCGCTTTTGTCTTGTAGTGTTGTTGAGTAATCAAAGGCTATGTTTCGCAAATATAATTGAAAATGTAGTTGAAAGCTGAAAAATTATAAATTAGAAGTTGAAAATTGAAGGGTTGGCTAATTATACTTAAAGTGTTTGGTAAAATTAATTTTTTGATAAGATGATAAATGTAAAAAGACATCTTCATAAAATTTAAAAAGTTTTAAATTTAAATACGTTTAGAAAAATGGGTCAAATAGACCCTTAAAATTTAGCTAATAAGTCAATTAACCTTCTCAAATTTTTAAAGTTCCAAACAATTCATTTTGATGCAATGAAGTCCAAAAATCGATAATTGACCTGCTATCACATGTCATTAGAGATCCGGCTGTCCTCCAACGAAAATTTCAGGCAAAAAAGTGACCCAAATATGAATTACCTTCTTGCCGGAGAAAGCGACCACGACGACCATAGTGGGTTGCCTTCTCCGAGATTGAGATCTCAATCTCGGAGAAGGCGACCCAGATTTAGGTTGCTTTCTCCGGTTGAGAATGCGACCACTGTGGTCGCCTTCTTGCCGGAGAAGGCAACTCTTCGCCTTCTCTTCTCTTTCTCCGTGGCTAGCGATCGTTCGCCGGTCATTTTTTGTTTGAAATTTTTGTTGGAGGGTGGTCGGATCTCTAATGGCTTGTAATTACAGGTCAATTACCTGTTTTTGGGCTTCAATGCATCAAAATGAATTGTTCATGTGTTTAATTGCACCTTTAAAAAATTAAGGGGGTTAGTTGACTTTTTAGATAAAGTTCGAGGGTACTATTTGACCCTTTTTCAATATACTATATATATATATATATATATATATATATATATATATATATATATATATATATATATATATATATATATATATATATATATATATATATATATATATTAGATAATCAATCTTGAAAATAATAATAATAATAAGGTAAAAACTTGTTTGAGACCGTTTCACGAGTGTCAATCCGTGAGACGGGTTGGATCTTTGATTAATGAGGTCAAAGATATCACCCATTAATTAAAGTCCCAAATCGTCTAACAGATTGAAACCCGTGAGACAGTCTCATACAAGTGTTACTTTAATAATAATAATAATAATAATAATAATAATAATAATAATAAAATGGTCAAATTTTACCTTGAAGAGTTGAGGGAGAGGATGAATAAAAATATAGAAGAGAAAATGTCAAAATGATTTTATTTGAGATGGTAAAGAATGTCATTTATTTAAAATAATAACATAAAGATGGAAAAAAGTTAGGGAGTTACTAGCTTATTTTTGAAATGCTACCTAAGGTAGCGTTTCAAAATAAGTTCTTATTTTACGCTACTAACTCATTTTAGGAACATTATCAAACAGAGCTTATAACTTATTAGTATCTTACAAAAAGTTATAAGCTTCTTCTCAAAAAAAAAAAAAGTTATAAGCTCCTAAATAAGCTTTGCCAAACAAGCCATAGGCTGGGCGAACCTTTACAAATAAGTTATTATTTAATTAAATATTTTCACAGTAATTCTTTTTGTTTCTTTCAAAGTAACTTTATTGCTGTGCCAAAATCACGTTTTCCAGCGTGAATCGCTCTAGAAGGAAATTAAATTTAAAAATTAAATACTGTCATCATTGTATTCTAGCGTGGACCGCCCTGAAAGGAAATTAAATTTAGAAATTAAATACTGTCATTATTGTATTCTAAGGATCATATTCATGTTAGTTATTAATACAACACCGTTATTTTTATTGATTTTCTAAATATGTATATTTTATTACAGTCCAACTTTAATTAAATTTAGAAATTAAATACTGTCATCTTTGTATTCTAAGGATCATATTCATTGTATTCTAAGGATCATACTCATGTTAGTTATTAATACAACACCGTTATTTTTATCGATTTTCTAAATATGTATATTTTATTATAATCCAACTTTATATTTAATTATTAAAATCTAAGAATTTATTACATCAAGTCAAAGTAATTTAAAATTTGAATAGTTATATTCTTATTACACTATAATAACAAACACTCACAAGATATCATTATTATTATATCTATAATAATAATCTTGACAAAGTGAGAAAAGCACCGACTAGTAGTAATAACAATCATATTAGCCAGGGAGGATTTCCTTCTATTGACTATAATTCAAAATTCAATTATTTTGACCAAGTATAGAAACACTAAACAATATAACATTAATATTAATTTATGGCATGCATGCACCAGATTTATAGATTCAAATTAGATTTCAAATTCAGAGAATATTTATCATCAACGAATCGCAAAATATGCTTTCAAAAAACACTCATAAATTGAAATGCAAACACAAATTAATGATCTGAGGGAGTTTATTTATTTATTTTAATCAATAACCACAATTCTTTAGTAACATGCATATGACCAAAAAAAAACTGGATGAAGTTGGACCCTTAATATAGTTATAAATTATAGTTAATTCATTTTTTGGTCCTAGACTTATAACGGGTTGGACACCTTTAGTCCATCATAAATAATTTTGTCATATTTTACCTAGACTTATTAGATGTTGGACAATTTTAGTCCACCGTCAAAATCCACGTTATCACTCAATGAAATTGAAGGGCTTTTTTGTCCTTTTCAATTGGACCATTGGTGGGTTGAGCTTGCTAAGCGACGATTGAAACCGTCGTCACCTGAGGCACCAACTGGGAATCCAAAACCAATGCCGCCTCTACCATCTCTCCTCGTCCCAGCGCTAGGTCCGCCGACACCACCCACCAGTCGCGCGGTCAATACCTAGTATGTAAATTGTGAACATTCGCATTGTGTGTTCGTAATATATAAATTGTGAATTTTTGAATGGTAATTTGTGAACATTCAAAGTTCGGATCCACACAAAAACCATTATATATTGTTTTCACCAACAAAAAAAAAAACAGCGCGCGCTCAAAAGCAGAATTTCATTTCTCTATAAATTCAGTGCCAGTCCCGGTTCCAAATTTCATTTCTCTACCTAGCTTGTGTTCTAAAAATGAGCAATCCCAATCCCAGTCCCGGTAAAACCCAATCTACACGTCCACAAGACACAAGTACACACGTACCGTTAACTAACTACATTTACATTTCTTGGTAGAAACTAATTTGTTTGCTTTTCTTTGAATGATAGCCATGAATTCTGATGAGGATAGAGTCGATGCGAGTGCTACCAGAATTCCGAGAGTAAGATTTCTTTAGTTTCATCGAAATCAAATGTTTTTCTACTTCAATTCTTTGATAATCTCTCGGTTTAATCATATCGATCTTAGGTGCATTATTCGTTCAATGAATTTTTGCAGAATCAGCTTTTGAGCTTTGCAAAGGGACCTTGCGAAACATTTCAGAGTCCCAACTCTTCAACTCAAGTTCAAAGACGTCTTATAGCTCTTAGAGAGATTCAGGTCACCCACAATCTATCTTATATTCTAGTTTCAGTATATATATATATAGTTAGTGGAGATCAAATATAGATCTAAAATTTTATATGATCGAAATTCAATTATAGATGTGTTTTGAATGTGCAGAATAAGCATGACGAATTTGAGGTTGAGTACAGTAAGGAGAAGGCAGCTCTAGATGCCAAGTACCAAAAAATATACTATCCACTGTATGACAAGGTATACCGTATACATAACTTTCAATATTTGGATTATTTACTGATATAAATAAATTAAATGTTCTTATATATACTTATCATATAATTCCAGAGGTTTAGAATTGTGAGTGGAGCTGATGAAGTTGAAGGTAATGATGGAACACAAAACATGGGGGTTGAACAAGACGAGGACAAAGGAATCCCATCTTTCTGGCTGGTTGCTATGAAGAACAATAAAAATATAGCTAAGACGGTTAGGGTTTCTAAAATACTTCAATTTCTCAATATTCTTAATTAATTACAAATATAAAAATCACACTTTTTATCATATCCTTGAATTATATGTTCAATTCGTTTATAGTGTTGTTCGCACTAAGTTATTTATGTATTTATATTTGTCTCTCAATTATTTTAAAAATGATGATTTTTCAGGCTTTTGGATTATTGTTAAATTTGTGCTTAAGCCTTAATTCTATTTCTAGCAATAGTTTAAATTATAATTATAATGTTTACAATTAATATGTTTGCTCTTTAAAAAAAAAAAAAAATTATTCTAATTCACACTTATAAGATAATTTGTGGTGGGCAGAAAGTGATTTGAAATAGCACAATAATCCAAAAGCCTTTTTAACAAGGGAGATCGAAAATCACAACTACTTGGATAATTCAGGACAAATTAAAAAACGCTATAAGATTATAATTTAGTGGAAAATTAAAGTATCATTTTCCCTTCTCAATTCTAACAATTTTGTTGTTTTGCATGTATGTATATCTATGTTAATGTTTTCCCCATTGCTGCAGATTTGTGAGAAGGATGAAGGCGCTCTTGCATTTCTGAAGGACATAGAATGGTCCATGGTTGATACAGAAAGCTTCAAGATTGATTTCTTCTTTGAAAAGAGCAACCCATTCTTCAGCAACCCTGTCTTGACTAAAACTTATTACATGTTTGATGATGAAATTCTTTTGAGAACAAGAGGGTAACTACGCTGTTTGTTTTAATTTGATCGATCATATGATTAATTTCCATGAAAGCTGATAGCTAGTTGGACTGCACATTTATATTCATACATTATATGCTTAACACGCTCTCACTCATAATCTTATGTGGTTGATTTTGATACCAAATTAAAGGATATGCTATATATTATATGTTTAATTAAAAGTCTGAATTGATAGTTAGACTGCATATTTATATAATTAAAAGGTGTATATATGTGGTTTGTAGAAGCGTGATCGAGTGGTATCCAGGGAAATCTTTGACAGCAAACACGACGAGGAAGAAAGTTGATAAGAGGACTGTAGTGTTGTCGGCTAAGAATAAGGAACCTATGACTGAAAGTGAGGAGGAGAGCTTTAGTTTCTTCAACTTCTTCAGGCCACTTGAGGTTCTCAGCGCTGATCATCCTGATGTAAGAATACAATCTTTTAATTTGTAGTTATCAAATTCAAAGATGATGTAGTGTTTCATGAGACCATAAATTACACATTTATGTTTTATATGCTACATTTGACAACCAAATATACATATATATGATTAACCTTCATTATATTCTTGTTGTCAACAGGCTGAGGAGGTTAAGCAATTGATGCAGCAGGACTATAGAATTGGGTAAGTGTTTCATTTCTCACATTTTTTATTTTCTTTTTAAAGAAAAATTACTCATTTTTCGAGTTACTATACAGACAACCTAGAATTTTTTGCCTTTACCATAGAAATGACATTCAATTCTAAAAAATCTTTTATCACAAAGAAATTTGTGACAATGACCACCAATAAAGGTTGTCAAAATACTTGATGGGTAACAGTGACATGATGTGAAACTTAGGTTTTGAATTGGTTATAAAGTATGTTGTGTTTGATGTAGGATAACAATTAGGGACAAGATCATTCCACATGCGTTGTATTGGTACACTGGAGAAGCATTTGAAGATGACGAGATTATTGATTGTCCTGATTCTGATGATGATGATCAATTTGAAGACATAATGGGTGAAGATGATGCTGACTACTACGACGATGACAAAGATGACGACGACGACTACAATGACGAAGATGATGATGACGATGACTATGAGGAGGACGAAGATGAAGATGAATATGAAGATGATGAAGAATATGAAGATGATGAGGATGAAGATTACAATGAAGGGAAGGGTGACATGGATGATAATGATGATAATGCAAGCAAGAGGCGCAAGACAGACTAAGGCTAGCTCATTGATGCATTATGACTTATTAGATTGTTATGTTATGTTTTACAATTTATTATACTGTTTCTTGGCAATATTATTCTGCAGGGATTGAAATATTTGCATGGATTAATGAGTTACATTTTGCTTTGTGAAAAATGGGTTCAGATTCAATAATTCCTGTGTTAATATGATCCTCTCTGACTTCAACATTATATTAGTATACTAGAATTCTTTTGATTTATGCGAAAGTCTGCAATCACAGATATAATGCTTATTCTAGGTGAAACCAACATTGTAACATAATTAACTGACAAATGGTCATAAGAAATTAAAGTAAATCAGCCTAGATAGGTTGTTCACATCAGTTATTATAATTCTTGGTATGCATGGCAGCATTGATTGTCCAAACATATATACCAAACTAAAAGGATTATACGGTTAATATGTGACACTTTATTATTAGAATAACGAATTGAGGTTCTATATAGCATAATACATTAGATCTCGATAAAATTAGCTTGTTTGAATAAATACTTTATTTAAATCTAAAATATGCATGATTAAAGATTCTTAAAATAATTTACTATTATACAACAAACAAGACCAGATGGATGTTTATGTTTTATTGGGAAACCATGCAAGCTAAGTTTCCCATTATATTATAGATGTATTTAATAAGTTTATTTTTTCCACTTCATATTTTTCTATGGATATATTGGACCTTAATACTCTTTATATTGCTTCGTCTGAGGTGCCCATTGTAGTTTGATACATTTGAATTTTTTGGTCAAGTATTTTATGAAAAAGTTGTTGTGCTTGGCTCATTTTAGTGTTTCTCTTTTGCCCACATTTCTTGTTCTGCAGGATCTTAGGAATGATGTAGTTGGGGCATATACTCAGGATCAGAATTGTTTTTATTTTTATTTTTCTTAAATCTAATGTCATTACTTAATTACATATTTAATTTAGAGAGGGTATTCAATCATTGTTACTTTTGTAGATTTTTAAAACTTTTAAAATATGATATATTTTTTTTTAGATGTTAAATAAATTTTATAGAATCACTGAAGAGTATTTAATTTAGCTTGAGTCCCATATCAGACCATTTCACATTTCCTTTTCCGTGAGACGGGTTAGGCTTAATTAGAAATGTAATACTTATGATAGAAAATGTAATACTGTTAAAAAATATATTTATTGTTTTTTATGAGGAAAAATGCAATTTTTTTTTATAGAACATATATATATGCAATATTTTTAAATCAAAGGGGTTAAAAAGTTGCTTATGAAAAAAAGTGTAATACTAACCATGGATAAATTAATTGATTATTACTTATGAGGTAAAACTTATAAGGAAAAGTGAAATATTAATCATGAATAAATTGATTATTACTTATAAAGGAAAATGTAATAGTTATTAGGAAAAATGTGATACTTTTGAGTTTTGATAAAAATGTACTCTGTATGTAATACTTTTAAATCAAAATATAATATTTAAGAATTTAAAAGTTACTTATGAGAGAAATTATAATACTTATAAGAAAAAGTGTAATACGTAGTAATTATTAAAAACATGATCGTCGTCTCACAAATAAGGATTCATGAGACGTTCTCATATATGAGATTTTGCCTTTAATTTAACGATAAAGATGGAAAAAAGTTAAGAAGTTCGTATATTATTTTTGAAACGCTACCTATTCAAAATAAACTCTTATTTTAAGCTACTAATTTATTTTGGGAACATTACCAAACATAGCTTATAACTTATTAGTATCTTAAAATAAGCTATAAGCTAATAAATAAGCTTTGCCAAAGAGAACCATAGGTTGGGAGAACCTTTACAAATAAGTTATTATTTAATTAAATATTTTCACAGTAATTTTTTTCCTTTCCGAGTAACTCTATTGCTGTGTCAAAATCACCGTAATTTTTATCGTGGATCACAGACCACCAAGCATTGTGGTCAAAGTGACAAAACGATGTCGTTTTGATTAATGAAAATAGTCGGATGAAACTGTCGCCATTCTGCGCAAATGCAGTTCCCTTTCAACAAAACTGCAGTTCCAGATAGATGAAACGGCCTTCGACAACTGCAATATTAGTTCAACACAACTGCAGTATCAGTTCAACACAACTGTAGAATCATTTGAGATGAACAGTAGATCAATTACGGATACAACTGCAGTATCAGTTCAACACAACTGTAGTATCATTTGAGATGAACTGTAGTATCAATTACGGAGATTTACGGGAGCCGTTTCTCCCACTTATTGAAGCGCCGTCGTTTTGTGACCTTGGTTCACGATGCATTGTGGACCGCAGTCCACGGTATAAGAACTGCAAAATCACGCTATCCAACGTGGATTGCCCTGGAAGGAAATTAAATTTAGAAATTAAATACTGTCATCATTGTATTATAGCGTGAACCGCCCTGAAAGGAAATTAAATTTAAAAATTAAATACTGTCATCATTGTATTCTAGCGTGGACCGCCCTAGAAGGAAACTAAATATTGTCATCATTGTACTCTAGCGTGGACCGCCCTAGAAGGAAATTAAATTTAGAAATTAAATACTGTCATCATTGTATTCTAATGATCATATATTCATTGTGAATAATTTATAAATTACCAAAAAGACCGCCACCCCACCTACCAACAAATCTATAAATTGAGGTCTATCTCAAAGACCACACAAAAAAAAAAACAGCGCGCAAAAGCAGATCATCAGTGCAAGCTAGGTTTCATTCTCAGGTGTTCTAAAAATGAGCAATCCCAGTCCCAGCAATCCCAACCCCAGTCCTGGTAAAACCCAGTCTTTAATTAACTACGTTTACATTTCTTGGTAGAAACTAATTTGTTTGCTTTTCCTTGTATTATAGCCATGAATTCTGATGAGGATAGAGTCGATGCGAGTGCTGCCAGAATTCTGAGGGTAAGATTTCTATAATTCCATTAAAATCAAATGTTTTTCTACTTCAATTCTTTGATAATCTATCTATCTTTGTTTAATTATATCGATCTTAATTAGGTGCATCATTTGTTCGATGGATTTTTGCAGAATCAGCTTTTGAGCTTTGAAAGGGGGCCTGAAGAATCATTTCAGAGTCTAAACACTTCACCTGAAATTCAAAGACGTGTTATAGCTCTGAGAGAGATTCAGGTCACCCAAAATCTATCTTATAGTCCAGTTTCAGCATATATATATATATGATCGAATTTAAATTTCAGATGTGTTTTGAGTGTGCAGAATAACCATGATGAATTTGAGGTTGAGTACAACAAGAAGAAGGCAGCTCTGGATGCCAAGTACCGGAAGATATACTATGCGTTGTATAAACAGGTATACCGTATGTATACATAACAATATAATATTTACTGATATAAATAAATAATCAAATGTTCTTATACTGATCATATAATATATATATATATATATATATATATATATATATGGTCAAGAATCTAATTTATATATAGTTAGTCCAATTATAGATCTAAATTAGAATTTTAAATGATCGAAATTTAATCGTAGATGTGATTTGAGTGTACAGAATAAGCATGGTGAACTTGAGGTTGAGTATATCATGGAAAAAGCAACTCTGGATGCCAAGTATCAGAAGATATACTACCCACTGTATCAACAGGTATACCACCCATATACATAACATCTATCTAATATAATATTTACTGATATAAATATATTAAATGTTCTTATATATACTCATCATATAATATATAATATATATATAATTCCAGAGGTTTAAAGTTGTGAGTGGAGCCGATGAAGTTGAAGGTAATAATGGAACACAAAACATAGGGGTTGAAGGAGACAAGGACAAAGAAATCCCATCCTTCTGGCTGGTTGCTATGAAGAACAATAAACAAATAGCTAAGGCGGTTAGGGTTTCTTAACTTCAATTCCCTACAAAAATCACACTTTTTATCATATCCTTGAATTATATGCTCAATTCGTTTATAGCGTTTTTCCCTCTAAGTTATTTATGTATAAATATTTTATTTATTTTTATTCTCCAACAAATTATTGCTTATATGTGAGAATTATAATAAATGTGAAAAAGAACAAACACTATTTACAGATATTATAATTATAATTTTAACCTAATGCTATCAACACATATAATTTAGACTTAAACACAAATAATTCATTATTGCTAAATTTGTGCTGAAGCCTTAATTTTATTACTAGTTTAAAATTATAATTCTAATATTTGCAAATAATATGTTTATTCTGTTTTGCATTTATTCTAATTCACACATATAAGTCGTGAAATAAAAGTGTTTTGAAATAGTTATTTTGTCGTTATTTTTAACAATAATCCAAAATTCTATTTAACAAGGGAGAAAATCACAACTACATGAATAATTCAGGACAAAAACGCTATAAACTATAATTCAGGGAAAAATTAAGGGCCTTTTACTAATTTTCGGTTAGTAAACATACCCTAAAGTGTCATTTTCCCTTCTCAATTCTAACAACCTTAGCTTGTTGTTTTGCATGCATCTATATATATCTATGTTAATGTTATATTCCCCATTATATTGGTGCAGATTTGTGAGAAGGATGAAGGCGCTCTTGCATTTCTGAAGGACATAGAATGGTCCGTGGTTGATCCAGAAACCTTCAAGATTGATTTCTTCTTTGAAAAGAGCAACCCATTCTTCAGCAACCCTGTCCTCACTAAAACTTATTACATGCTTCGTCATGAAATTCTTTTGGGAACAGAAGGGTAACTACGTTGTTTGTTTTAATTTGATCGATCATATGATTAATTTTCATGAAGCTAAGGTTGATAGTTAGTTGGATTGCACAGTTATATTCATACATTATATGCTTAACACGCCCTCACCCATAACCTTTGATTTTGATGCCAAATTAAAAGATGTGCTACATGTTTTAATTAAAAGTCTAAATTGATAGTTAGACTGCATATTTATATTTATATAAATTGATTGTAATAATGAGGAAGCTAAGGTAGTGTTTGTATGTGGTTTGCAGAAGCCTGATTGAGTGGTATCCAGGGAAATCCTTGACAGAAAACACGACGAGGAAGAAAGCTGCTAAGAGGGCTGCAGTGTTGTCGGCTAAGAATAAGGAACCTATGACTGAAAGTGATGAGGAGGAGAGCTTTAGTTTCTTCAACTTCTTTAGCCCAATTGAGATTCTCATGGCTGATCATCATGATGTAAGAATACAATCTTTTAATTTTTTGTAATTATCAAATTTGGAGATATGTGTAGTGTTTCGTGTGGTGATAGATTACCCATTTATGTTTTATATGTTATATGTTGAACATTCGACAACCAAATATACATATATATGATTAACCTTCATTCTTGTTGTCAACAGGCTGAGGAGGCAAAGCAATTGATGCAGCAGGACTATAGAATCGGGTAAGTGTTTCAATTACACGCATCAAGTATGGACTCTTTGCTAAATACCTTGTGGTGTAGTGGCACATGATTGCACCTCACATAGGAGGGGTTGGTTTTGTGAGCATAAATATAATATGTGCAGTCCAACTATCAGCTTAGGCTTTTAGTTGAGATGGAGCACATACTTTAATTTGGTATCAGAGCCATGCAAAAGATCATGGGTTCGAAACTTCCACGTGTTGCGCTCGAGTCCAACTATCAGCTTAGGCTTTTAGTTGAGATGAAGCACATACTTTAATTGGTTTGAGCCTAGTAGAGGCGATATTGGCTCTTATGGACTCTCTAAATTCTAAGAAAAATGGAGAGCAATTCTTAACCAACTTTCAATTTGAAAAAATGGATTTTAGTAAACAAGCTAAGTTTGAAAAATGGAGAACAATTCTCCAATTTTCAAATTGAAAAAATAGATTTAGTCAACTAGTTTGAAAAAACGTAGAACAATTATATTCCATTTTTAATTTGAAGTTCTCTAATTTTCATTTCTCACATTTTCTATTTTATTTTTTAAAAAAAAAAAATTACTCATTTTTCGAGTTATTATATAGGCAGCCTAGAATTTTTAATTTTGCCTTTAGCTTAGAAATGACATTCAATTTTAAAAAACTTTTATCACTATTACTGACTACATAGTAAAAGAGATTTGTAACACTGACCACCAATTAATAAGGTTGTCAAAAAAATTAGTGGGTAATTAATAGTGACATGATGTGAAACCTAGATTTTGAATGTATATTAGAATGTATATTCTAAGTGAAACCCACATTATAACATAATTAACTGACAAAGGGTCACAAGAAATTAAAGTAAATCAACCTAGACTGTTCACATCCGTTATTAGAATTCTTGGCATGCATGGCAGCATTGTTGCATCGTCTGTCCAAACATATATACCAAACTAAAAGGATTATACGTTTAATATGTGACACTTCATTAATTAGGATAATGAATTGAGGTTCTATATAGCATAATACATTAGATCTTGATAAAATTAGCTTGTTTGAATACATACTTTATCTAAATCTAAAATAACAATATGCATGATTAAAGATTCTTAAAATAATTTACTATTGGATCACACTTGTGTGAGACCGTCTCACGGATCCTTATTCGTGAGACGGGTCGGTTAGGGTCAAAGCAACATGCAAATGTCATACTTATATGCTCAAATATAACACTAATCAAGAATACAATTTTTATTACTTATAAGAGAAAACGTAATACATTTTGAGTTCCCTTAAAAGTATTACATTTACCCTTTATAAGTATCAAATTTTTTATTCCTAATAAGTATTACATTTGACCATATAAGTATGACATTTGTGCATATAAGTGTTACATTTGCATATTGACCCGACCCGTCTCACGCTGAGACGGTCTCACACAAGTTTTTGCCTTATATTATAGATGTATTTAACACGTTTTTTTTTTTTTTTTTCGCTTCATATTTTTCTATGGATTGGACCTAATTACTCTTTATATTGCTTCGTCTGAGGTGCCCATTGAGGCATTGTAGTTTGAGTTAGAGAGTGTATTCAATCATTATTACTTTTGTAGATTTTAAAAGCTTTTAAAATGATGATTTTTTTTTTTAGATTTTAAATAAATTTTATAGAATCATTGAAGAGTATTTAATTTAGCTCCCTTATGAGGCAATTTTGCATATCCTTTTCGGTGAAAAAAGTTTGGTTCAATTAGAAATGTAATATTGTTCATAAATATATTCATTGTTTCTTATGTGGAAAAATGCGATATTTTTTTATTTATGAAACATGCAATCAAAAGGTTTAAAAAGTTGCTTATGAAAAATATGTAATACTAATCATATATGGATAAATTAATTGATTATTACTTATGAGGAAAAACTTATAAGGAAAAGTGAAATATTAATCATGGATAAATTGATTATATTACTTATAAAGACGGTGCTCCAATTGCCCGACTCGCCCAAGAAAATTAGTATGCTGCTGGAGATACCTACCAAACTCAAAAAAAGTCGAGGAAAACATAAATTTAATACAAACACAAATTAATGATATATAAGAAGTAAAATCACTCTTTTTTTTTTTTTTTTTGTAACCATAACAATAACTATTCATTTTTACCATGACAAATGTGAATTTTTTTCATAAAATTAAAGAAAGATACTTTTAAATCTTATTTCTCAAACATAACTAATTCTAACGTCTCTCTAATGTTAACACTATACTAATTCATACTATATATAATCCCTATAAATCTAATTAAGTATAGAATGCTAGAGGCATATCACAATCTCGTACAACAAAAGTTAATTCATGCTTGATTTTGGATCTCTATATATGCTACTCAAATCTCTTTCTCTTTCTCTATTCGGGTCCGGAACTCCATTCCAAAAATGTTTTAAATTACTACCCACCTCCCTCTCTATTTGCTCAAGATTACCCGGAATAATAAGGCCAGACATATCATATTGGGAAATTGACGCATGGGGACTAGGTGGTAGCGCCCTTGAAGATGAAGAGTCAAATGATGGCGTCTTCCGTTTCCATGCACTCTCTTCAGATTTGTTTTTCTTCTTCGACTCTTGAAAGGAAGGCTTATGGGATCCGGAACCCTCACCGGCCATCATTTTGCTTTTTCAAATTAGACATTATTGTGAGTTGATAGATAGATGATGATTGAACAAATTGAAAGTTCGTGGTGATTGCAATTTATACACATTATATGTTGGTAAATTAGGAAATTATATTCTTAGTTGCATGAATTAAGTAATGCATGGTTACTATACACATTATATGTATAGTGGTGATTAAAATTTTGGAACTTATTACATTCTAAAAGTTTAAGAGTTAATTCCATTTTTGGTCCTAGATTTATAGGTGTCATTCCACTTTTAGTCCTTTTTTTTCAAAACATCCACTTTTGATCCTAGTATTATTGTGGCATGACCATTTTTGGTCCTCCATCAACAAAACAATTTAAATTTCGTCAAATACAAGAGCATTTCAGTCTTCAATTTTGATTTTGTTTCAAAAAATAAACATAAAAAATATAGCGGGCCAACCTACTTTGTATAAAAAAGATCAAAATGTCATTGTATTTAACGGCATTTCAATGATTTTCTTGACGGAGGACCAAAAATGGTCATGCCACAATAATACTAGGACCAAAAGTGGATGTTTTGAAAAAAAAGGACTAAAAGTGGAATGCCACCTATAAATCTAGGACCAAAAATGGAATTAACTCAAAAGTTTAATCACAACTTCTTAACTTGTTTAGGGCATAAGACCAATCTTCTTAATATTGTTTAGGATACTAACCATTACTGTGATTTATTTATTTTTCAGAGATACTTTTAAATTTGTTAATTTTTTGAAAATAAAGAAGCTAAACTTTTTTTCAAAAAAAGAAGCTAAACTTTTAAATTTGTTTATACTATGCTATTTTAGTAAATAATCAAAAATTAAAATTTAATTAGTAAGAATTGAAACTATGTTATTTATAAATTAAAGTATATACTACATTAGAAGCAGGGGAATTATGGTGCATTATTTTGGGTGTGTGGTGTGTTTTTTGATGTTTTTGTGTATTTTCATTGTGGTGCGTTTTTTAACATTGAGCGGTGCATTTTCTAACATTGAGTGGTGAGAATCGCACGGGAAGGCGCGGTCACACTTGAACAGATTTATATATATATATATATATATATATATATAATTAGAAATTTTAAACATTTGGAAAAGATACTAAAATTGTAATCTTATTATAGGAGTTTTAAACATTTGGAAACGTAACAATAATGCTTAATAAAAAAAAACATTAATAAAAAGGTATATATATATATATATATAATTTTGAGATTTTTTTTCCAAATTTTTAATCAAGCAAGTAAAATTAGCTTGAAGGTTTCTAAAAATATTTTATTATGTTCTTATAATAAAATTAAATTTTAAATATTGTTTCTAAATGTTTAATCAAATAAATTAAAAAACATATTAATATTAACAATAATTAGTTACGTTGTAGTGGATCTTTGCAGGTAAATGAAAATCGATGGTATAATGAGGCAATATTAAAATAGTATGGATAAACATGATAATATATATCATAACACTCAATTACTAATTAAAAAGTGACAAAGCGTATGATAATGTCATAATAGTAGGAAAATATTAAGTGAGGTTGCACCAGTTGAGCTACTCATCCAAACAAACCTTTTCTTCTTTTATGTTGAGAAGGTGTCAATCTATTGGGTGCTTATGATTGGTAATGTCATAATAGTAGGAAAACATTTTTCTATCCCTCATAAATTTGTCCTTCTCATGATGTGACTTTCATTTACTATGTAGTAATGTACTCATGAATTGGATTACCTTACATAATACTTCATACTAGTTTTTTTTTTTTTTTTTTTAAACAGTTGTCCAATAATAAGATACTGCAAAATCATGATCGAAAGATTGAAGGAGAAATATAAGTGAAGTGTGTAACATTACTATTTTTGTAAAGTAAAATATTAAATGTAACAAAAAAAATTATTTCAAAGCGCGACTTTCAACTATAATTAATAGTTTATTTCTAAGTAGATCTCTCACTCTTTTAAGTTTGCAAGTGTTGCCCACCTCTCTTACAAGTTACATCATTGACTTTCATTTGTTTGTTATAATAAATCCTCCGGTTAAATTTGTGTCATTTTACCATTTAATAAAGACAATTAACATGTAATTTTATCATACGCGCCGATAGTCCCAACATGTAATTCTTTTCTCTTTTGGCATCAAAGATTTTTGAAAAGCAAATTTTATTTTTTAGTCTTTAACTATTGTGGCATTGTCACATTTAATCATATTCTTTTAATTTTGTCTCATTACATCATTGGCTTTTATTTGATTGCCCCAATTAGTCCCCCATTTAAATTTGTGCCATTTTATCGTTCAATAAAGATGACTAACATTTAACTTTATCATCCAAGTATCTTGCCTCAAGAAGTAATATCTTTCAATCTATTGTAAACATTTTTAATTGAATGGTAAAATTACATGTTAGACATACGTATTAAATGGTGGAATAACAAAAATTTAAAATAAGGACTAATTGTGACAAAAAAAAAAAGAGTTAAGGATGTAATGTGTCAATGACTCAATGCAATAATAGTCGTTGAATAAAAACAGAATTTACTCATTTCTAAAGTATTTATCAGTCACTACTTTATGCTGAAAAAAATTGGGTTGTGTTAATAATTCACTGGAAAAAAAAATATATTTTACGCACTATCTTATACTTAGCTTCTTTGTCTCATTTTAATGATTTTATATGCCATGTTTATTATTCATTGGTTAAACAAATTTTTTTTTCTTTGCTTTATAAACTAATACTAAACATAACATTATAAGAAAAAAATTATAAATAATTTTAGTCAAATCTTGTTAACTGAATTAGACATGTAAAATAGGTCAGAGAGAGTTTATTTATTTTAATCAATAACCACCATTATATTATATATATGCTTGATTAACATTACCACCCAAAAAAAAATAAAAAATTAAGACCCCTAAATGGAGTTGGACCCTTAATATATAGTTATAAATTAAATTAAAACAATGAAGGTAGATAGGAATTCAATTCATTAAAAAAAAAAAACAATAGTAAGAAATCCAAACACGAAGTGCAGAAAAGGAAAAAAAAAAAAGGAATGAAAATAGAATAGTATTAAAGCATACCAAAAAATAAAAAATAAAAATAAAAAGACAAAATTTTAGTAAAAACTTTCATTATGTTCCATTGTGGTGAGTTGATATCTACACTTATAATAAGAGCCAATAATGCTAGACCCTTAACTGGAACTAAAAAAATGTTGGTGTAATAGTCTGTTATAACATATTGTACTTTGTGTTCTTCTAATTATGCAACCTCCAATTAAATTCCTAATATATCCTAATCTTTTATAATTTTACCAAATTTTTTCCGTTAAATATAACGGAAGTTTAACATTAAATTCTTTAGGCAATTTGTTTCTTTATTGCAATTTTCAAACAAATTGGCAATATTCTATAATACAATTTTGTATAGATTCCTAACTTAAAATTAGAATATTGAAGTCTTAATAAGATTCTATAATACAATTTTGTATAGATTCCTAACTAAACCATTATTCTACCCAAAACAACAGTATATAAACCCTTCCCCTTCTCACTACTATTCACCCAAAACTAAGCCTAACATATTTTGCAACACACCATCTACTTGACATTCTATAGGTATGATTGTCAAAATATTATCATGCTAATTCTATTATTTGTAGTTGTACTCATAATGATTACAGCTTTTTTTTAAAAAAAAAAAATCAATGATGGTACACTCATTAATTAGTATAACTTCAATATTGTTATGTAAATATATCTATTGTATAATCTGTTCATTTATACTTGTATTCTTGTATGTAATGTTGTGGTTCTCATTATATTCCTCTATAATCTACACATTTTAGTTACTCCTAGCTCCCTAATTTATGGTTTTTGAATTTATGTTGTGGTTCCCATTATATTATTTCATAACATCCTTTATGAACATATTTTCCATGACACAAGGATATTAGTAATGACAAATGCAGTAAAGTTAATTGATATTGACACACAAACTCTGGGTTGGACAATTTAGCTATTTACAATTTCGTTATGTTTTATTAAAATATATAAGCATCGAAACTATTTCTTTGATTTTTATTAATTTAGCATTTTTTTTCTTATTATTATATGACTACTTTAACCAATTAAGGAACATTAATTTAAAAATACGCATTGAGCATTGGTTTAATCACGTAACGCGCGTGTGATAACTAGTTAGTTATAAGAGTGCATCCACGCAAAGTGCACGATAGTTGCATATTGTAGATTTTCTCATAAATAAAGTTGATATTGTTTCATTTGTGTGAAAACAAGTTTTTTTTTTTTCAACCAATTAATTTAAAATACACAAAAACTAATCATGTTTCAAGTCTACATAATCTCACCCACAGCCTAATCATTTTCAAAAAAAGAATATGACACCTTATCATTTTGTACGTAAAACATTGGACAGAATTTGCAGGTGATGAATATAATAATTTATAAAATCCCATTGAAATTACATTACATTACGTTAAAAGCAAATCAACAAATTAAAATAATAATTATAAAAATACAAAGAAAGCAAAAACAGATCAGTGCACTGTATGTGCAAGGTTTCATTCCCAGAATTTCGATCATTTTTCTATCTTGTGTTCTAAAAATGAGACCCAGCAACCCCAACCCCAATCCAAATCCAGGTAAAATCCAATCTACTATACACATCCACAAGTACATAAATAACTACGGAGTACTACATTTTCATTTCTAGGTAGAAACTAAGGGTGTGTTTGGTTCGCACATGGGAATCGGAATCGGTATGGGTATCAAATACTTGGTAAGAGTAATGGGTTTTTTGGTGAAAGTATTTTACATGTTTGGTAGTAGGGTGGAATGAGAATGATTATTAATAGTTGGGGAAGAAATGTGGAAGGGAAATGAAACCCTTATTTAATAAGGATATGGGTTTTTCAATTAATGGGGTATTCCAAACCCATAGTAATACTCTAAAAACCTGTTAATCAAACAATAACAATCACTTTAATACCCATACCTTATACTAAAACCTGTCAACCAAACACATCCTAATTTTATTTAATTTGTTTGCTTTTCCTTGCATGATACTATGTAGCCATGAATTTTGAGGATAGAGTTGATGTGAGTGCTGCCAGAATTCTCAGAGTAAAATTTCTATAGTTCCATCAAAATCAAACGTTTTTCTACTTCAATTATTTGATAGATAATCTATCTTTATTTAATCGTATCTATATTAATTATGTGCATCATTCGTGCGATGGATTTTTACAGAATCAACTTTTGAGATTTGCAAGGGGACCTAATGAATTATTTAAGAGTCTCAACTCTTCAACTGAACTTCAAAGATATGTTATAGCTCTTAGAGAGATTCAGGTGACCCCAATATATCTTATAGTCCAATTTCAGCATATATACATGTATGGTCAATAATCGAATTTATATATAGTTAGTCCAGATATAGATCTAAATTTAAATTTTATATGATTGAAATTCAATTTATATGTGTTTTTGAGCGTGTAGAATAAGCATGATGAATTTGAGGTTGAGCACAACAAAGAGAAGGCAGCTCTCGATGTCAAGTATCAGAAGATATACTACCCACTATATGAATAGGTATACTGTATACATACACATAACAATATTTACTGATATAAATAAATAAATGTTCTTATACTGATCATATAATATATCTAGTTACTGAGGTTTAAAATTGTGAGTGGAGTCGTTGAAGGTGAAGGTAATGATGGAACACAAAACATGGGGGTTGGACGAGACGATGACAAAGGAATCCCATCCTTCTAGCTGTGGTGCGGTGCGCGGTTCATTACAAAGTGTACACCAAAATAAAAAAAAGTTTAAATTTGTGCACCAAAATAATTATATTAAAATATTTAATATCCGACAAATTAATACTAAACATTTGTATCTTTTAAGTAGTAATTATAATTAAAAAAAAAAAAACAATCTAACCTGATTTGCTTAAATTTTCACACCAAAAAAAAAGTTACCACATATTACATAATACTTCATTTTTAAAATTTATATATAATATATAATTATATTATAATTAATTTTCATTTTATATGTATTTGTTTTCAGGAATGCGGGAACAGCGGAACACTGTCGGACTGTAAAGAAGTTGAAAAAGGAGGGAAAACAAAGCTGAATAAACCCCCAAAAAGCCCTAGCAGAGCACCATCCTTTTTTCACAGAACTACAATGGCCAGGGTGCTTCGGAATCTTTCTTCTTTCAGGCGTTCTCTGCTTACCCAGACACAGGTGAGCGCTATTCTCCATTTCAGATTTTTTTTTTTTTCCGTTTTTTTGTTTGGCGGGGTTGATTTGGTGGGGGGGGGGGGGGGGGGGGTTGGGGGGGTTT
>NC_044918.1:16797484-16829326 GCF_003576645.1 Ipomoea triloba
GTTTTTTTGGGGGGGGGGGGGGGGTTGCGATACGGAGAGTTTCGGAGTTTTTATTTTTATTTTTTTTAATTTTTTTAATATATATTTTATATAAGCATATTTAATGGAGTATCATTCTTTCTTTCTGTCTGTCTGTCAGTTTATGTTTTTGAACTTGAAAGATATATAACAGAGAATAATAGTAGAACATCCCCGAGAATGATTTGTAATTGTAATTTTCTGGATTTGTAGTTCCAGAATAGGAGCCTTTTCAGTTTGAATCATAAAAAAGGATAACTTTAATTTGTTGTCTCTCTTTTTTTATGACGAATTACCTCTATGGTTCCAATACATGATGGATGGGTGAGAATGTTTTGCTGAAAATAGGGAAATGATGGACATCAATACCAATTTTTTTTTTTCACTTCATATTTTTCTATGGATTGGACCTTAATACTCTTGATATTGCTTCGTCTGAGGTGCCCATTTTAGTTTGATACATTTGAATTTTTTGGTCAAGTATTGTGTGAAAAAGTTGTTGTGCTTGGCTCATTTTAGTGTTTCTCTTTTGCCCACATTTCTTGTTCTGCAGGATCTTAGGAATGATGTAGTTGGGGCATATACTCAGCTGTGCTACTTTTCTTCTAAAGGTGTGTTTGATATCCAATAGTTACTCTGATACTGATTAGGCCATGTAAACCTATCACATTTTAATGTATTTGTACTTACATTTGGTCTAGTTTAGTTTTAATTACATCTTATTATATTCTTAATTTTTTAATAGTATCTTTGAATTTACCTAGATGTCTATGTAAATTAAATAAGAATTTTGCATTATAAATTTATGCACATGCTATGTAGGAGGATATAGTACTGCAAACTCTTCTCTGCATAGAAATGATGTTTGCTAGTCTGAGATATGCATATATACCTGCATATTTTATCGTTATAATGGTGTTGTATTTTGATGACAAAACCAGTGTGCTATGGAAATTGGAGTTATTTTTTGTAAAGACTGTTAATAAGCTGACAGCTGCACATCTGTGTTATTTTCAGGTAAAAGGAAATCAAAGTCAGATGAGAGTGATTCAGGTGATGAGAATTTGTCAAAGAAAGACTTGGCTCTCAAACTAGCTCTGGATCAGATCACTAAATCATTTGGCAAGGGATCCATCATGTGGCTGGGTCGTTCTGTCTCCTCTAAACAAGTTCCGGTGCTGTCTACAGGATCTTTTTCTTTGGATATTGCTTTGGGGGTTGGAGGACTTCCAAAGGTTGGTATTGTTAGTCTTTTTGCTGCTATATTTTTATTTTTTTCTTTATTTGTTGGGGGTAAATTAAAGAATCTGGTAATATGAAATGGAAATCTATTCTTCTTTGTGCATGCACTGCCAAACAATTGGAAGATTCTGCATTGTAGTTGTTTTAGTTTTACGATCACTACTCAATGGTCTATCTGTTGGTAGTTTCTGAGTGGAACATATTTACACACTGTGTGAAAAGGCATATATAGCAGCCAAAAAGATTATACTGTTGTAGTATGTGTTGCTTTATATATTCTATGTTGATAGTGTATAACTTTTCAGTTTTGCACAGGGACGTGTAATAGAGATATATGGCCCGGAAGCTTCTGGGAAAACAACACTTGCTTTGCATATAATCGCCGAGGCACAAAAACAAGGAGGTTACAATCTTATACCTAACTGGTTAACTGTGATGCCTTTTCTTTTACCCCTGAAGAATATTATAACTTGTATAGATAGAAGAAATTAACCTTGTATAACTTGTATAAAAAAAAAAAAAAAAACCTTTTCACATAAGTTTCCACTATTGCAAAATTTCAGAAGGGCTTGATATTTCTCATAGAAACTAGAAGGTGCTTTACAGTGTTCAGTGATTAGAATGAAGAAGTGATGTTTTTTTCTTTAATTTTCTTTTTTGTTTTTAAACCGAACTCAAGTAATGTCTTTTGAAGCTAAATAATCTAGCTTAACCTGGACCAATGGAGGGAGATTCAATCTGTTGGTTATAGATTTTAAACAATGTTTCTTAATTTTGTCAAGAAAAGGTCCCAATCGATTGGGATTGTTCTAATTTTGAAGGTTGTGAGATCTGCTTATTGATGTTTTGTAGGTTATTGCTGCTTTGTGGATGCTGAGCATGCTCTAGATCCAGCATTGGCTACAGCTATTGGGGTGAACACTGAAAATTTACTTATTTCTCAGCCAGATTGTGGTGAACAAGCTCTTAGCCTTGTGGATACTCTAGTCAGGAGTGGCTCAATTGATGTTGTTGTTGTAGACAGTGTAAGATCACAGAGCTAATTATCACGGTTCATTGTAGTATAGCCACCGATATTTATTTGTAATGGGCTTTGATTAGCAGGTAGCCGCTCTTGTCCCAAAAGGTGAACTTGAAGGTGAAATGGGAGATGCACACATGGCAATGCAGGCTAGATTAATGAGTCAAGCACTGCGCAAGTTGAGCCATTCTTTATCCTTTTCACAGACTACTCTGATCTTCATAAATCAGGTATGAGTATGTTGAACTCTTCATATGCTCTTAACCATGTAATAGGTCTCCTGCTTCTTCCCCTTTGCCTCTAATTTTTGTGTGTAACTAATGCAAGATTTATCTTAAATTGCGATACATTTATGATTTACCCCTATATGAAGAAAACTTAGAAATGTTAATTACACAACGTTGTAACTAATGTTATCCCTATCTAACTTTGTAATATTGCATAAACCTTGTATGGTTTTTAAACTCAACTGTTTGGGTGTTTGATAAAACATCCTTAATATGACTCATTTCATTGCTTTTGCTGTACCCGCAATTTTTGTTTAGCACTTTTACATCATAACATTTTGGTCAAACAGCAAATTGAACTTGTTTCAAATATAGAAGTTATTTCTTTACTGAATAAAAAGAATATGATCTTGCCATGGAAATAAATGTGTATTGGATCAAAAATAAACTTGCAAACAACTTGGAAATAAAATGATATTGGCCAACACATAGAATTCTTCCACCATCCTTGCAAGTGATCTTTCGCCCACAGGATTGACTCCTTAGGATAGATGGGCTTCAAAGTACACTCTCCATGCTTGTTGGTTTTATTTACTGTACTCATGGGCATGTAATTTCACTACACGATAACTTCTAAGATGTTAGAAGAAGAGCAGATAAGAGTTATCTGCATAACTTGTAGAGAAGTGTATACATTGGGGAGAGTGGGACTACTTAAGGATCATGGAGTTAAACTAATTGGGGAGTTATTACAACGATGATCACAGAAGTGGAGCAAGATCATGGATAGGGCGATGGGGGATTGATAAATATTACAAAACACTGGTAAATAAGTTGAAGTCTTCTGGTAAATTAATAACAAGAGAGTTGGCAAATTGCATTTCTGGCTTTATGTTCCAATATAAAAAGTTTTCATTTTGATCAGAAATTAATATTGATCTCATATTCCCATTACAAAAACTTTGCTGACAAATTGCATCTTAGTTCAGGTGAGAGCAAAGCTATCTACTTTTGGAGGGTTTGGAGGACCTCAAGAAGTTACTTGTGGTGGAAACGCATTAAAGTTTTATGCTTCTGTGCGTCTAAATGTCAGGAGAGTTGCGCAGGTCAAGAAGGGGGAAGAGGTATATATTTTAATGGGAAAATGGTTATGAGTTTTGTTTATTGCATTTTACTTCAGTAAATTCGCTTGCCAAAGCTTATTCTTCCGAAAGCCATTTGAATATGCCATCTGCTTTACAGATAATAGGAAACCAAGTTGTTGTGAAAATCGTAAAGAACAAGCTCGCCCCTCCATTTAGAACTGCAGAGTTTCTGCTTGAGTTTGGCAAAGGAATATGTCGTATATCTGAGCTTATAGAGTTAGGACTGAAACACAAATTCATTACAAAGACAGGGGGTGCATTTTACAGCATGAATAACCAGAGCTTTCGTGGCAAGGATGCAATAAAAACATATTTAGCTGACAACATTATAGTAAGAGAAGATCTCCAAAAAAAACTCCGGGAGAAACTTTTTGTTGATCAAGAAAAGGAGGCTGTAGATGGGGACGGCCCCATTGAAGAGGTTATATCATCTGACGCGACTGATGATGAAATTGCAACTGCACTTGAGGCATAAAAGTTGGCGGCTGAACAGATTTTCCTCTTAGTGGAGGCCCTCCAGACTCCAATTTTGTGTCAAATGTGCAATTAGCTTGTGGTCAATGGTTGCGTGCTGTTAGTCAATTCATGTTGCGTGTTGCAGCATTATTACAATTGTTTTGAAGTATCCGAACCACGGTCTTCTAATTTAGGTTAAACGTATATGTATTCTGTGGCGCGTAGTTGGTCTAAATTTTGGATCACGAGGGATAGGGTAAGGCCATTTTTCAACTTTGTTGAATAACTCCATTGCTACCATTCAATTTCTGTCTGTTTCAGACATAACCTGTCCTGTATATATCAGTGACAACATTTCTGAGATTTATCTCACCGAATCTTTTCAGTAATTTTTCATTTGCAATTCGCAATTCGCAAATTCTGGATGATCACATGAGAATTGAGATATAGTGACAGTAAGCTATTCACTTTGACATTAATTTTCTAGATTTCAAAGATCTGAGCTGTCTGCAGTGTTACATGTGATTTATGGTTCTTTCAAAATCCTATGTTTTATTCTATTGCTACCTCTTTAGTTTAACATTGCACTGCAGGGGTACCAAGAGAGCATAATGATACATCACACCTTTGACCTTTCTGGTTTGCACCAGGTATGATCTTTATATTAAAAACCTTTTTTTGCATAATTCTCTATACACCGTATTAAAAACCATAAATCCCAACCAAGTTAGTCAGACTGTTGGCTTAGTAACCACAAGGTTCTAAGTTCAAATATAAATGAGCAGTCTATTGGCCTTCTTGGTTTGAGCTGGTCAGCTATGACAACCTAGGTTGGTTGACCTCCTTATGATCCTTTGCTGGCTTGGGTCACAAGGTAAAGTTTTCCCAATGCACACCCTCGGATAGTGGTTGTGGATCACTCAAAAAAAAAAAAAACCATACTCTACTTTTTCAATAGGTCACTTCTATATAAATTTCTTTTCTTTTGTTTATCATTTTTTTCAATGTTATTTATTTTGACTAGTTGCATCATTGAGTACTTTTCTATAAACTTTTGACATTTCAATTGTTTTCTATTTTAATCCTATTGACCATGCAATTTTAAAAATTCAAGCACTTCACCATAGTTGGTCTTGGTCAATGCTAAAGTTTTGTCATGTGTGTAAATTGTTTCTTTAATTTCTTTAGGTGTGATGTAATGCAAAGATTCTGTGTACCATTCAGACTATATTTCATATTTCTGTTGCTATCATTCTTTGGAAATTTTTACTGGGAAATGATTTCTTCCAATCTTTATCATAATGTGATGTAGTTATTAGTTGGATCCTTCCTAACCTGTTTCCTCCAAGATAACCATTCACTCTTTGTGGCCTTGGTGATAGACAACTACCTGTTTGAAATATGGACTAATGTTTAGATTTTTATTTTTGTTTGGAAAAATGATGTTAGGTATAGATTTAGTTCCCCATTTATTATCGTGTCTATTTTTTTTGTTTGGGTGACTAGAGAAACCTGCACCAACTACATGAGAGTAAACCTTGTCACCCCGCTTTGTGACCCTAGCTAACTAAAGACCTCAAGGAGGTAAACTAGCCTAGATTACCTATAGCTGATCAGTTCAAACTAAGAAAGTTAATAGGTCACCCCAATTGAGAGTCGAAATTGTAACATTGTGGTTACCAAGTCAATAACTTAACTAATATGGTTGGGGTTGCTCTCTCGTGTTTATTTCTTTGTCCCTCAATTATTCTTAAAGGAGCAGTTTTGGTCATATTTATTAAATAAAATTAAATAATAAAAAAAAAAACTTAAATAACGGCTAAACAAAAAATTTTGGTTTCCTCTTATTCTCCTTAGATTACACAACTTTCGCGAGTTGTGGTTTCCTCTTATTCTCCTTAGATTACACAACTTTCACGAGTTGTAGTGAGTTTATTTGACAAATTAAAATGTGAACTTTAAATAGGATTCTACCTTTGTTTACCATTGAGTTGGAGTTCGAAGTTTGTGAAATAAACACACTATACCTGGGTATGACTCAGGGACAAAATATGTAATTTTTCCTTTTTTATTTTGTACGGAGTATATGTTATAGATGAAAGGATAGGATGGTGATATTTGAACACAAGTCTATTAGTCAGAAAAGAACATAATTTTGGTGTTAAATTATAGTTTGAACTCCATTAATGTTTTTTTTTTCTTTTTTTTTTTTTTTTTGCGAAAACTCCATTAATGTTTAGATAGCAATGTGAGTATCAATCATGTTTTATTGTGTAAAAGATACAGTAATCCTTGGATGGACCTGAGCTTTAATGTTTTCCATATGAACAGGATTTGTGGTCTGTAAGGTGCAAACAAGTACATAACAGTTGAAGATACCCTTTGGTGAACTGTTTAAGATAGGGATTGATCTTGACCTCATATTAAAGAGATTTTAATGTTGTTAATTAAGTTTTTATGGTAAACAAATTATTGGTGTTGCTAAAGCATATGAATATTACCAAGCTTCTTGGAAATATCCTTGTTTCTATGTCATCTCAATGCTGCCTTTGAACAAGAAAGCAGAAGTTAGGGATGGTGACTCCTTTGTGTTATCGTGTACAACAGGGAAATGAGAATACTATGTTTTGTCGTGTGAATTAATCATGGACTAAGATTCGCATTGTGGACCTTGGTCCAAATTATATATGTACTGTTAACATATTATGTGCATATAGTTAACAAATTATGTAGATGTTTTAACATTGTTTCATAATATGTTAACTGTAAATACATAATCTAGTAATAGTTTATAATAAGTACGGTGGACCTTGATTTATGATATAACGATTGGTTTTAAGAAGCATTCTCCTAGTTTCGACTTCTCTAAACTTGAACTAAGAGTGCTATTGAGTCGGAGTAGTGCATTGGTGCACCAAGATGATGGAGTTGGGCTAGGAACGTGATGTGGGTTGGCATAGGGTGCGACATAGATGGTGGTGGAGCTGTAAGAAGCATTTTTCTTATTTGATTGGCGGATAGTGTTTAAATTGTAAAGGACCTATTCGGGATGAGAGTAAAAATTGCATGTGGCATATGTTTTTTTTTATATATAGAAACCTTATTCCACGATTATATATCTAATTTTCTCATAGCTATGACAGTTTCTCTCATTTGTTATGGTATTGAACTATTGATGTATAACTCTTCTACTTCGATTTACTTAATTTAATCATTAAATCAAAAAAATTAGGTTAGTGAAACATGAAAAAAAAATGTACTAGTAATAAACTATTTCCAACCAAATAAGTGATGTTTGGGTATCATGTAAAATGTCTCATTCTTGGGGTGCTTCGCCCTCATTTCCTCTGGCCACTGAGGCATCAAAGCCACATGAATTAATTATACTTTTTTCCTTTTTTGACTATATCAATACTTTCATATTCAATCATTAATTTGGTCATTTTGGGTCATCTATTTTTTTTAAAAAATTAATCAAATTTAGTACAAAATATCCAAAATACTTTCTCATTTGTGAAATTTGCACGAGAATATTTTAGATAATCCAAATCAAATTTGGTCACTTTAAAAAGTTGAGAAATAAAAATAATTAAATTATTATTTTAATGACTAAAAACAAATTATAATCGAGGTACGAGGACCACAAAATTTCCGCACGCCGCTCCAACTACAAATACATCGTACTTCAGTTCTTTTCTGGCTGAGGTTTTGTGGTCAGCAATTCATAATAAATTATAGGAAAAGTAAAAAAGCTAACATTGAATTTAGATTATCATATAATAACCCGAATCACGTGAAACTTCACTATTTCATTTTTTTTCCCGTTTCTTTTTAATGTTTTAACAATCCAATTGTTTTGCAAATTACTATTCGATGATGACCTAGGATCTCGGGGTCAATTTATATCGTGGATCACGGTGCACAATGCATTGTGCACCCCGTACCAAAATGTTAGGAGATAAGTTATGTGTATTTTAGGTAATCGTTCTGCGTATTACAGGCAATCATTCTATGTATTCTAGGCAACCGTTCTGTGTATTCATGTTAGTAACACATGTTGTGATGTGTTTGTGCATTCGAATGTTTAGGAGGATGAGTTTTGTGTATTTTGTGTCAATATTATGTGTATTCATGTTATTAACACAGATTGTGATGTGTTTGTGCATTCGAATGTTAGGAGGATGAGTTCTTTATATTTTGTGTTAATATTCTGGGCAAACGTTCTGTGTATTCTAGGCAAACGTTCTGTGTATTCTAGATAAGGATTATGTGTATTATAGATAATGAATTTCCTGGAGTCATTCGCGTCTGTGTCCACTAACATCGAAACGACGTCGTTTTGGATGTACTGTGGACCCTGGTCCACGATATAATGATTGGATCTCGGGGACCCACTTTACTGCGAAAGTGTTAGCCTAAGTGAGGTATTCATTTTTATTGTCAAGAAAAAAGACATGGAGCAAAATGACAAATTATGCTATGGACCTGGATCCACCTTACAATGTGGACTCGATTCATGTTCACAATTTTAGAACTCTATGTTCACAATATTTCTATCACTTAATTGTTTGTGTAATCATTTTTTAATAAGGATATTTTAATTTTTTAACCTCTTATATCTTCTAAATAAATCTAAACATTGAGCCCCTTGTAGTATACTGCTAGTACTAGTATATACTATTTTTTACACAATGTTCCATTGTTTGGTTTATTTTACATACCACAAAATAAAATTTCATAGAATCATCTATTCCCTTGGGAATACTTATTCCCATGGCACATGATATAACCTATTACTACTTCATTAAAAATAATTAAGTTTTTATAATACTACCCATAAAAAAAAGTAAAAAAAATACTATATAAGGGCATAATCATTTGAGAATGGGCGTTCAAATTCGAACATAAAAATACACTACACGATATATAAAAGTGTAATTAAAAAATATACAATGCAAAATTATAAATTATACTTGTTCTTAAATTTTACTTTTACACATCATAATTGCGCCCATTTTTAAATATACTTTATAATTTTTTATGATACACATTCACACCTGAGATTTCTTGATGGTCCAATTTTTGGGAGCATAATAGTCGGATGATTAAACAATAAGAGACGAATGGTTTTGAATGTGATTGAGTGATACATTATATTGGGATGATACTAGTCAAAACCGTCGTCTATACCATCTTTGAATTCCTCTAATGGTCAATAAAAACTATAAAAGAGGGGGGAAAATAATCACCTCCCAATTAAGTGATGACGTGAAAATGTTTCCACACAAAACTAAAGCCTAATTTAAAAAAATAAATAAATTTACAATAAAATAGTTGACTATTATCAAATATGAATATAATGAAGTGGTGAGATTTTTGTAAATAGTAAAATTAAAATTGTTATTTTATTTATACCTTTTTTTGGGTGATGAGTAGAACTTGTAAATACTACTGAGACTCTGAGAGTGTACACTGAGTAAATTTCGCATTTTATATTAATAATAATTTTAATGTAGTTTTTAAATATACAAATTTTATATATTGATACTAAACTTAATATTATGAAAAATTGAATTAAAAAATAATTTCAGTTAAGCTTCGTTAACTGAACCAAACAAATAAAATGAGAATGAGTAATGATTGAAATTTTTATTATTTGGTAATGTAAAACTTCCTCTAATTATAAAATAGATTATTTAGGATAGTGACATAGGTAATTGAGTTTAGGTTAAGTGCACGGCTACCCAACTTGCCGTCATTGGGGTAAGGAAGTGACTATAAAACCAAAAAGAGTGATAACATTTGTATGAAAATAAAAATATTAGTCGATTAATAAGAATGATGCTTTTCTTTTTGTTTTTAGTGGTTGATTTCCTTATAATTCCACAATGTAAACTTTTTGAAATTATAAATAGATTTATTTAGTATAAGCTCTCATCGCTTGATAGCTACTTTGGTTAGGTGGACACAAGAGTTTGAACATAAATAGACAAAAATGATCAAAACAAAACAAAAAAGTAAAATAAAATAAAAGTAGTTTGATTTTATTGACATTAGACCATCTTTCCAAATGCATTTTTGTAGGTTTATTTATTTATTTATTTATTTCGGATGACGATAGAAATCATAGTTATTACGTAAGAGTCCACACTGAGTAAACTTCATTTTTGTGTAATAAATTACAAATAAAAAAATCCTACTAAGAAAATCTTGTGTTACGACAACATCTAGTGCTATATATGCTCTTTCACGTTGATAGTTTGATCCATAATTTTGAACTGTTTGGTCAACAACGGCAACATCCAATTCTTGGATCACATAGCCCAGAGACCCAGACTAATCTCTTTTTGTTAGTCATTGATTGTTCATTGGTTTAGAAAATTAATATGAAAAAGTTGATTTAAAGAAAGGTAGAGTATGGAACATGATTTTGTATGATTGATTGATGATAAGTCGATTAATTTATAAATATTTAATGAACAAATGAAATTACAAGTTGCATATGATGATGGCACATAATTAAAATTGTATTTCTTTTCCTCTATATACCCGTAGTACAGACTTAGTCAATGTGTTATATGCGTGGCCATTTTTAATCCCTATAAGTTATGCATGGAGTGACAATTTTAGTTCTTGAATGATTAAATTAACCACTCTATTAAGTGATAGATTGGTAGTAAAAACAATCCTCAAAAGACTAAAACCGTCACTTTGTGCATAACTTAGGAATTAAAGATAGTCACCCATATAACTCATGGACTAATTGAGTTTGTACTACGGGTATAACTGAATGACTAAACATGTTTTTTTTTTTTTTATTTCCAATTTTTATAACCCAAGTATTTATTAGTGGTTGGTTCCCCATCGAGACATCGTTTGTACATTTTTGCGCACAATAGCTCTTCACCATCACTGATTGGTCATATCCCCTAAACTTTTTCAAACGTCCCAATTAAAGAGTAACTGCTTAGGTGGTTCCTAAATGATTGATTAATAAATATAAAAGGTAATGTAATGTATTACAAGTTGCATAATGACTAAAAGTCTAAAACAAGTGAAATATATATATGTATTAAAATGAGTACCTATTTTTTGAACTTTCTCTACCAAAATTGTGCAAAATCTAAAGTTATACAATGATATGATTTCTATGTGGTCATTAGATTAACAAAATTGAGCCTATGATAGTTTGACAAGTGTTGGCAGCTTTCCCTATGCCAAGTCACCAACAACCCTTCTCACTGCTTCCAGGAAATCCGATTCGTTCAAATCGCCTCCCTGGTGGAGAAAAAAACAAATACAACAAATTAATAATACATATCTATTGTAAATCAATTGTTTCAACCAAAAAAAACAAAAAACAAAAAACAAAAACAAATCTATTGTAAATCAAATAATCATTATTTATTATCCTATTTTTGTATTCTTATTGCCACCCGGCCTTATTATTATTATTACAAAAATGAAAAGTCCTTAATATTTACATTTATATTGAAATATAATTAATACAATTATGTTCGAATCTAGATTAGTCTCTTAATGATAAATATATTTGATGCAGTATCAAAAAATATTTTTTTTACAAGACACATTTTTATTGACACGTAAAAACTTAGAGTGTGTTTGATTGGAAACTTTTGCACCCTATTATAAATTTTGATGTTTATTATCATGTTTATTTGTCTACTTTTGTTATCCTACTATTAGAATCAAATCCTTTACTAATTACAAAACTAATTACCTTTTTATTCCTATACTTTTGAATAATTGAATCAAAAGTAAGGGAGAAAAAATGAAAAAAAAGAAAAGAGAAAAAGATTATTGTTCATGCATTAAATTAAATATAGAATTTTAATATAAATACACATATATGTGTGTGTGTATTATTTTTGTATATTTATTATTTATTTAATGAATTAATTATTTATATATTTATTTTGATCCCAATTCCTACTTACTACCAAACAAGGTGACTTATTCTACTTCAACCCATTACTACTTGATTCCCATTAGCATTTCGCTTCTAATGTTTGAACCATACACACCCTTAGTTTGTTTACCTTTATGAAGTTCTAAAAAATGTGTATGCTGTCATCTCACATGAGATAAATTTCAATAAATAATACATTAGTACTCGTATCATATTTTCGTTGAAAAGTATTACTTGTTCATGGAAGAATATTAGTAAAAAAAATTGTAAGATTTTCTGCTGAAAAATAATAACTTAAAAAAAGGTATTATATTTTATTTTAAAAACTAAAAAAAGGTATTATATTTTTGTTAAAAACTATTATATATTTAGCAGTTTTTTTTAAAAAAATCTATTCATCAAAAGTGATCAAAACATAAAATTTCATTTTAGGGTTCTGTTCTATTGTCTTATTAATGTTTTCTTATTAACATTTCTATATAATTTAAGATTAATTGAAGTTGATACATGTAGTACGTAATTCATTAAAGTTCGTAGAAATAATATCATTTTTAGACCTTTAATTCTGGTGACACTCTTACTTTTATTCATAGATTATCAATTCAGTCTTTTTTCAAATTAATCAAATTTAATCCAAAATTTTTAAAATTTCCCACTCTCACCAAACCCCCATGTTTCCATATGAGAGCATTTCAAACATTTTGAAATGAATCTAGTTAATTTGAAAATGTTGAGAGACCTAAAGTGGTCTAATTGATAGTCAAGAATTAGAAGCGAAAATACTATTATAGTTTGATGAATCAGGAACGGAATAAATTCACATTGGAAACTTTAATTTTAGAGAAATAATAAAAGAAAATAAAAATTGAATTACAATGGTCTGTCCAAAAAGATGATTTTCTAATTTTTTTCTCTTTCTCTTCCCCTAGAAATAACATTTGAAAGTAAATTAAAAAAAAAAAAACATTATAATTTATACATACCTGAATTACGAGTCTCAAGATTATACGATTAACAGAATTGGATCTGGTGTTAGCTTCAACAGAGATCAATCTTACATTCTCAACCTGTTTCAAGAACTCCAACAATCTCATTACCAATTCTAAGATCCCATTCTCCCCCCTCACTGTCACCTGCAAGTCCACCACTCTGTTATCCTCCGACGTCGACTCGCCGGCGTCCGTTAGCCGGACGTCCACCCTTCCGCCGCCGTCCTCCTCCTCCTCCGCCGCCGCTTTCGCCCCCTTCGCCACCTCTGCTTCCAACATTTGGTTCTTTCTGCTCAGCTCTTCCACTTTAGCCTTAAGAGCAGATAACTGCTCTGTCGTGATGCTAAGAACTGACGCTTTATCTTTCTGCAAATAAAAAAAAAAACATTATGAATTCGTTTAAGTTCGCCGAAAAGCTGAGTTCAATATTCTGTTATTGAAACGTGACAATGAAATTAATTGTTCTGTTATGCTCTGCAAGTATAAGAAAATAAAGTTATATTACCTTAGTTCCAGGAGGGAGGAGTGATCTGAGGTGTTGGAAGCTTTCATTGAGCTTTTCGCGACGTTTTCGCTCAGAAATCATATGATGAACTTGCGTGATGGTGGGGCGGGTGGTGCGGACTAGTTCCTGGCGTCTCATCAAGCTCAGGTTTCTGAAAAACTCGAATGATCTTTTCAGAACGGTTTGTTTCTTCATTATGATCCCCCTTGCACCCACCGGCTGAGCCGCCATGTTATACCTGTTGGGCATGTAACATATAAATATAAATGTGCAGTCTAATTATTAGCTTAGCCTATGAAACACATGTTTCAATTTAATATCAGAACTAAAACATGTTAAATGGAGCATATGCTTCAATTATACCTTCTGAAAGCGGTGGGCTTCTGGAAACTTCCTTGGGGACGAAGAGAAGAAGAAGGGGAAGAACAAGAAGAAGAAGAAATGACAGCTAAATAAGCTCTGGTTATGGCGGCATCTTCGCTCTGCATTGACGGGAAATCAATGGCGGCGCCTCTGATATGGCTCATAGGTGATGTCACAGGCGGCATAATCCCCCTCTGATCGGAAAACACCTCTCTCAGCGGCGGCTCAGCTGCGGCAGCGTAAGAAGTGGCGGCTGCTACGCCGAACAGAAGGGATTCCGGGCTGTCTATGGACAGTGATCTGAGTGATGATGAAGAAGAAGATGGGCGATTCGGGTCGGGTTGAAGTTGAGGGCTTGGAAGGCCTATTGCTGGGACTGGGACTGGGAGTGATGATGCTGTTGCTGCTGCTTGTCTGAAGAAATCTTCTGGGAATATATTCTTCATCTCCATCTCCATGTTAGCCTAATTCAGAATTTGACTTAGAGAATTGAGAGTCTCTAACACTCAAATATATAGAATTATGATTATAAATTAAATTATATATTTATGTTTGTTACGGATGTCTAACAACCAATGTTGTCTTACCTGTGGGACAGAAGACAACCCAAGCTCAATCTCTCCTGCTCCACATCCCATAAAAATAGCTGTCTACAAAGCAACAGAACAAAATCAGATTTCTTTGCCCACAAAACTCGAAACCCTCACCTTGACCAGACAGGATTAAAAAAAAAATTAGATTTCTTTAATCAGTAAAAAATCCCACACTCTGGCCGGACAGGATTGAAAAAAAAACAGAGTTGTTTAATAAGGAAAGATGAATGAACATAAGATTCTTGAAATGCATGAATCTGCAACAGACCTTTATTCCTGCTTCCTGCATCACCCACAGAAAAACAAAACATTTGATCATCATCATCATCATGGTGGTAATTGAAATTGAAACAGAAAACTGATTTTTGTTTTTTGGTCTAAAAAAGTTGCAGAATCTCAGAATTGAACTTGAATTAATTACCCTGTAGAACTGCTTCTGCACTTCATTGGAAGCAAGTCTTTCAAGAGCTGGGAACAGCAGCTCCAGGTAAGGGAGATTGTTCTTGAATGCATATCCCGGAATGCGCCTAAAACCCCAACAAACCAACCAAAAAACACAAACTTCAGCACAAAACAAAACTACCATTCATCTGCAATCTGCATGAAAACCATATATTTCTGTACCCTTCATGGAATAGAAGTGGTGATGAGTGTCTGTACTCCTCGAAAAGCCGCCTGGCGACGCTGTTTTCGCCACTGAACAGTCCATCCACAGACACCAAATAGCTGCTATCATAACAACATTTGAAACCTAAGCAATCAATCAATGCAATATAATGCCACACACAAAAAAAAAAAAACAGATGGTTAATGTCTCTGATATAAGAGCATACTTGGATGGGTGGGGCAAATAGGACCAGAGGCAAATGTAAGTGCACCCAAAGGACTGCATTATCCGATGAAAAAGAAAAGCAATTCTGTCACCTTCTTCAAGGAGGAAGATGGAGTCCATGGAAGAAGGAAGTGTTTTCTCAAGCTCCTTCTGCTGCTAAGCATAATGCATGGTATCTTTCTGGAAGCTTTAGACCATACAATATATATATATGTATATAACAATCAATTTCTCCTAATATGCATATAGACTTTACCAAGTGGTAGCCTTTTTCTGGTGCCACATGTGAACATTATCTGTATCAACAATGGAGACATATTCATGTATGTATATATGTGATGGAAGAAATTAAAGAAGAATATTAGAATTGTATTTAGCATAAAGACTTGGTTCAATTAAATTCTTTAATTTGATAAGCTGGCTGGGAAAGGTACCCTTTTAGGGTTGGTGGTTTGGTTAAAGGATTTGAAAAGTATGAGATTTGGAGGGAGGTTTCCACTATTGTTGCACTGTAAAATGGAAATATGAACATCCCACAGAGAGAGAGAGAGAAATAGAGGGGTGGATCGGAGTCGAAAGGATTTTGAAGAAAAGTAGTGAAGGGTAGAAAGTGCAAAATTTCAAATTTTAGGGGGAAAAGTTAGAAGTTTGAAATAAAGAGGGGAGACGGTTACAATATTTAGTACGTGTAATATTACCCTAAGTCCCTGACCCTCACTTTTTATTTTATTTCTTACTTCATGTTGACATGACATACTCTAATTGATCAAGAAAACTGGGTCATAATTTTTATTCTCTTCAATTTCTTCTTATAATAAAATCAAAATAAGTAACAACAATTTTACTTATTAGAAGTATACTAATCACGGTGACAACTCCAACCAAATTGGTCGAGTTGTTAGCTTGATAATTACAATATTTCAAGTTTAACTCTCAATATGAGCGAACTATTAGCTGAGCTAACTGGTTTATCTCCTTATGGTCCTTTACCGACTAAGATCATAAGGCAGTGTTTACCCAGTGTAGAAATAAAAGAAGTGAGTATTTTGATCATAAATGAGAAAATAGGAAAATTAATATGGGGTAATGGAGATTTTTAAGAAAAGAGTAGGGGTATAACATGGACATTTTCAAATGTGTAGGGGGTGAAAATATGAATTAGAAAAATAATGGGTAGAGATTGAGGGGCAGCCAACCAAGAGACTGGAGGAAAAGTAAAGGTCAAAGTCCACACAAGCGAAAGTTCAAAATTGAGTCAAGGGAGGAAGGCAGAGTGTCATTGTCATTTTTTTGTTCATTATTACAATTCTTTTTTTTTTCTTTTCATTTTTTAATGCTGTTCTTTTGCTTATTACCTTTCTATATTTCATCTATTTGCCTATTTGCCAAGGACCTTGTGGTTTAGTGGCATCAAACCATTTCTTTTATACGGGAGGTGGTGGGTTTGAGCCTAGTTATGAACAGATACTGCATTGTAATGGAGTTAGTAATATTTCATCTATCTTTTTGTTTGTTTTGTTAATTAATTTATTTAATGTTGTTATTATCTCTAAAATGAGAAAAGTAAAAGTAACATTCAAAAACATGCCAAGAATTTGACATTTAAAAAAAAATCAATCCCTCGGGGTTGCCCCCCTCCTTTATTATTAAAAAAAAAAATCAAAACTATAATATAATATACACCTCATCAATATTCTCTGAGGAGTCAAAATTGAATAGAATTGAATTATATTAGGTGAAAATTAATATATATGTGTCGGGGTGGTGGATTGGGGTTGGGGGTGGGAAAACCATCATTATTCGTCCACACAGCTGTGTGGACCATATTATCAAATAATGTACATTCAATATATATAAATAATGTACTTTTAGTATATTAAAAATGAATATTATATTCAAAGAAAGTACATTATTTGAGACTTTGAGTACTGAAAGTACATTATTTTGTATAATGAAATTCAGTACACGAATAACGTATTTTTAATATATTAAAAGTATGAGTCACACTTGTGTGAGACCGTCTCACGGATCCTTATTCGTGAGACGGGTCGGGTCGGGTCAAAGCACCATGCAAATGTCATACGTATATGTGCAAATCTCACACTTATATGCTCAAATATAACAATAATCAAAAATACAATTTTTGTTACTTACATTTTTCATAATAAGTAATGTTGACAAGTGTCTCTCACTTATAAGGGCAAATATAATACTTTTGAGGAAAAATGTAATACTTTTAAATCGAAATGTAAAAGTATTGTATTTTCCCTTAAAAGTATTACATTTACCCTAATAAGTAACAAAAATTTTATTCCTGATTAGTATTACATTTGAGCATATAAGTATGGCATTTGTGCATATAAGTGTTACATTTGCACCTTGCCCCGACCCGACCCGACCCGTCTCATGGTGAGACGGTCTCACACAAGTTTTTGCCTAAAAGTATATTTTTTGTTAGGCAAATACTTGTGTGAGACCGTCTCACGGATCTCAATCCGTGAGACGGGTTGGGTCTTTTATATGGGTTAACACTAGCAAGAATCTCACGCTATGTTTCTCTCTTCTTGTTTCTGCCACACGATTTTTTCTCCTAGGACATCTCCTCTGCTAACGGTCTCGGCTTCCTCCCATCTCATCTGCCACCTCCATTTCCGCCGCTGTCTTCAAGTCAAATGCAACCTAGTCAATCAAAAACCTTGTGTAAATTAGCATACCTGCATCAACCACACTAGAATTAACATAATCTTCATTACTCTCATTAAATTTCTCTGCCCAACTGCCATTACCATTTGATGATAAGCTGAAGTTGCATGCTATCAAGTATCAACTTGCTAATTTGCGAATGTGGTTGCAGGGAAAAATGACCCTGCCTACAGTGGATCCCATCAAGCCTCCAGAACTCACTTCTAAGAATTTTAGAAGCCTTCACCAAGAGTGAATTTACAGGATCTGAGTATGGACACTCTTAGCATGAACCAACAGGCAAACAACCGGTCCTTGTAGAGAATTCATTTTACTTCCATTTACTATCAATGAGACAATAAACAGATTATTATCAAATTTCCGCTATTATGTAAAGCACACCAAATATTTATAGACGCACATAAATATAATACTTTATAGCACAAATCTAATACTTCATAACACAAACATGGTACTTAATTTGTATGTAGATATATATAATCAATACTTTAAACATTAAACATAATACTTCAAAGCATAAATATAATATACAGTCTGTACTTAAATAGATAAAATCAATACTTTAAACATTAAACATAATACTTTATAGCAAAAATCTAATACTTCATAGTACAAATATAATTCTCCATATGCAAGTAGATATAATCAATATTTTAAGCTTTAAACAGAATACTTTGTAACACAAATCTTATATTTTATAGCACAAACATAATACTCCATGCATCTGCATGTAGATATAATTAATACTTTAAGCTTTAAACATAATACTTTACAGTACAAATCTAATACTCAGTCTGTAGGTAGATATAGTCACTGCTTTAAGAATTAAACATAATACTCCGTACTTTATAGCACAAAAATCTAATACTTCGTAGCACAAACATAATACTCATTCTACAGGTTGATATATTTAATACTTTAAGCATTAAATATAAAACTTTATAGTCTAATTATTCTAATACTTCATAGCACAAATATATAATCAACACTTTAAGCATTAAATAAAATACTTTATAGCACAAGTCTAATACTTCAAAGCACAAACATAATACTCAATTTGCAAGTTGATATATTTAATAATTTAAGCATTAAACATAATACTTTATAGAACAAATCTAATACTCAGTGCGCATGTATATATATACTTAATACTTTAAGCATTAAACATAATATTTTATAGCACAAAACTAATACTTAGTTTGCAGATATATATAACTTAAATGTAATACTTCATAGTACAAATTTAAGTTATATATGTAGATATATTTAATACTTTAAGCCTTAAATACAATATTTTATAGTCTAAATATAATACTTCATAGAACAAATCTAATACACAGTTTAAGGTAGATATATTTAATACTTTAAGCCTTAAACACAATACTTTATAGCGTAAATATAATACTTCATAGCACAAATCTAATATACAGTTTAAGATAGATATATTTAATACTTTAAGCCTTAAACACAATACTTTATAGCCTAAATATAATACTTCATAGTACAAATCTAAAACATATATAATCAATACTTTAAGCATTAAATATTATACTTAATAGCATAAATATAATACTTCATAGCATACACCTAATACACAATTTAATATAGACATATTTAATACTTTAAGTCTCAAATGTAATACTTTATAACTTAAATGTAATACTTCTAGCACAAATCTAAAACATATATAATCAATACTTTAAACCTTAAATACCATACTTTAAGAATCATATATAATACTTTATATATATATATATATATATATATATATATATATATATATATATATATAAAAGTAGTACTTTATAGCAAGATATGGCATGAGTATTGGGATTCTAAATTGCAAGTCTATTCTTGAGCTTATTATCTTACAAGTAGTTTAAAATTAATTGACAAAATTAATATTATTTAAATTGTAGAAAAACTCTAATGAATTATTATGGAATTTTATCAATTTTGAGAGGGTATCTGCGCCCTTAGAGATGCAGATCAATCATCAGCAACCATTACATTTAGGTAAGCGCGCATCGCAGCAGAACTATATTTCATCATTTGCTTCGTATTTTCCTGTGCACTCAATGACCCAAATTATATGGATCCGACTCGTCTCACGAATTGAGATCCGTGAGACGGTCTCACACAAGTGTGACCCTTTTTGTTATGATCTACACAACACTATGTAGACCATGGTCCACACAATAATTGCAATGAGAAGGATATTTAATAATGTATCTTTATTTTGCTTGTCATGTTTATTAATAAATAGTTAAACCAATTTTCTAAATATATAAATTGTATTAATTAAATAATACTAAATCAAATAATACCATTTTTTTTTTGAATTGAAACCAGGTTGAATCAATCTGACTCAATTAAATTAGACACCTAATTAAAAATTAATATGACGGAGGAAGTATATAAAATTTAGAGAAGACTTTGTTAAATTTGACTTAATATGACATATTGGCATGTAAATTGATTATTTGTGGTATTTTTTTCAATGGGATCCCTTCAAGTTGCGAGGATGAATACAATATTTTATACGCTCAAAATGAATAATAGATTAATGATGAATTATTTCTCAAATTCTACCTATTTGAGTTGAGAAAAATGCAATTGAGAATGTTTTTCCACATTGAAAAATAGATGTGTGTTTCTCACAAATTATAGACTTTAGCTTTATGTTGCCTCCTTATCTTCGTAACTGACGACTCAATAGATAGGACCAAATATCAGTGCGCACAAAGAATCTACCAACTTTATTTTTAAATATTTATTTATTTAAATGTATAACAATTTTATTTGTGAATACTTTTTGCAATCGCAATGAAGATATGGGAATATCATATAATTTGCTAGTGTTGTAATCAACTGCAAAAACAAAAATAATAGAAATAAATAAATAAAAATACTAGAAATAATGTATTTGTCATTTGTCTGTCATCAACAAGATTGATTCGATCGAAGAATGACTAGTCAATATGTTCGTCTAGTCAATGTGTAAGATTAATCCACATACTTAAACTACAAAGGCTTTTATTTATTTATTTATTTTATTCTGATTAAAGAATAATGTGTCCAGGAGTTATATTAATTTTTGATTAATTTAGAATCGAGGTTCTATCAAATCTCATATATATAATTTATGAAGTTAAAATATAAAAACAAACAGATGCGAAAAAGTAAGAGTAAGAGAATCATGATTCTCAAAATAGAAAATTATAAATTTAATTTTTACGAACACCACTTAGAGTCTAGAATAAAATTTGTATATCAACCTATATCATTATTGATCTTATTTCATACACTAACAACCCAATTTTATATTAATAAAGCCCTATTTTGATTGATTTGTTGTGTTAGAGTCTACTACTCCTTTTGATTTTATAGTGATCAGTTTGAAAACAAGTGTTGGACTTGTATGGTCATTGGATGTTATAAAAAGGACAAAAAAACTTTACCGGTAAATGAGTGACAATGAGAAGTGTCAAATTTAATTTTTATTTTTATTAATTTTACTAGCTGAATATCGTATATTATACAATTGAATAAATACTAGGTATCTAATAAGAAAAAAAAAGTACAATTATTAAAAAAAAAAAAAAAGGTCGATAGAAGTAATCAATATTGCAATACATTATAAACAAAGAAGAAAAAAAAAACCGGAAAAAAATTTAAATGTAGAATAAAGTAAGCACAACTTACATGTTATTGTGTTTAACGATTTTATTAAAAGTGTTAACTACCTAGATGTATACATTTACTATTATGCAGTTTTGTTAGGAGAAGATGTGTTTTCACTTAAATTTGTCATTATAGTAAATGTATACATTGAGTTGAGTACATGTAACGTTGAAGTTATAAATAATATTGGATGGGTTGTCCAAAAAAGAAGACAAATTGTACCAAGTTGACCAAAATCAAAGGCCTATGATAGTGAAGAGAATGCTTGGTTGGCTCCTTGTCCAATCCTTAGACCATGGACCAGGGTTTATAATAGACCCTGATATATATATATATGCATTTTATATTGTGAATTTTTGTGTTCTGTGTTGTGAAATTTTTTCTTTATAAGCACAAATTATATACTTAAATTAGATTTAAAAAATAAGTAAATATACAACATCTATATGTCTTGTGTTGTAATTTTTTATATGTCCTGTGTTATAAAATTCTGTACCTTATAAATATAAATTTTATACTATATCATTTTAATTCAAAGTGTATAGTGTTATGTTGACCTTGGTCCAATATATAAATTGCGCTCCTTGTCATGTGTATGGATACTAGTCAGCTCTAACTTCCAGAACGGTAAAAACAAACTGCCATTAAAGAAAACAATTAAAGTGGAAGACAAGGTCTTCCAGCTCATTCATACATATTCCGCAAATTATATTGTGGACCATGATCATAGCTGATATTGCAGTTGTGTTGAATGGATACTGCAGTTGTGTTAAAAAGATACTGCAGCTATGTTGAAAAGAAACTGCAGTTGCACGAACAGAGGTCATTCATCCGTTCAACACAACGGTAGTATCCTTTCAACACAACTGAAGTATCCGTTCAACACAACTGCAGTATCAGTTCAATACAACTGCAGTTCCAGACGAATGACACGACTTCTGTTCCGCGCAACTGCAGTTTCCTTTCAACACAACTACAATATCCGTTCAACACAACTGCAGTATTCGTTCAAAACAACTGCAGTATCAACCATGATCCATGGTCCACGGTCCACGATATAATGACGGTACATATTCACACATGGACGAAACCATAAAATTTTCTTTATTTTAGGAGAACAAGTATCAAAGGTTGTCATCACTAATTTTGATAAATAAAAATTTGGAAAAATTGTACTTTTTATCCTTAAGTTATATAAGGTAAATGTAGAATTCATCCCTAAGTGTTAGTTATATTTACTTTTCGTTCCTAAGTTAAGTTATCATTGACGTTGCATTTTTTGTCCCTTTACTATTAAAACATCAGGGACGAAATTTGTAATTTTAGTATAACTCAAGGATAAAAAGTGAGCTGAAAGGGTGAAACGTGTAACGTCAATGATAACTTAGGGACAAAAAGTGAGCATGACCAACACTCATGAACGAATTATAGAATTATCGTATAATTTAGTTGACGAAAAGTGCAATTTTTCCTGAAAATTAATCCCATTAATAACGTAATTCTGTTTAAAAATATTTTAATTCTCTTTTATATAAGCCTTCATCAAGTAAAAATTATTAATGCATTTTTCAATTATAAAATTTTCAAAAAAAGTTGCAATTTTTATCTTTAGCTGGAGGTTTATGGTTTCATTACTCGAAAAAACAAAGTAAAACTAGAGTTGCATAATTGAGATTCAAAAAAGTAAAAATACATATATTTATAAACATTTCAGTATCTCATTTCTTCAACCATACTTTAATTTACAATGTTCTCGTGCTTATTTATTTAGTCAAAATTTGTTATGGTATTCATAGATTAAAGTATAAAAGTAAAATTTAACTGTTTCATTTTTTTTTTTAAATCAATGTATTGGGTATGAAAGTTTCAAAATTTTTTATATTTTCACATGTTTTACTTGGTTGTGTTTTGATAACTATATAGTTAAGGGGATGATTGTTACTAGCAGTTATGAGTTCCCAAATTTGGTAATGTTCAATGATTGTTAACCACCAGCCTGTTTACTTTTTTTTTTTTTTTTTTTTTTTAATACTACTAACTCTATTACAATGCAGTATATGTTCATAACTATTTTCTCAACCTATTGAAGCACAAGAGTCAGTATTGAGTCAGTATTGACTCCACTGAGGCCCAAACTACTTTCTCAACCTATTGAAGCACAAGAGTCAGTATTGACTCCACTGAGGCCCGAACCCAACACCTCCCGTATAAAGAAAAGGGTTTGATGCCACTAGACCACAAGGTCCTTGGCCACCCACCACCAGCCTGTTTACTTACTCATTCAACTACTAGAAGCTGTCAAACATTTGGCCATTTCAATATAACAAGACGTCTGTTTTACCATTCTTATCTATATGAAAGTAGTTTAATTAATTTGATATGATATACATATGACTTGGTCAGCTCTATTTACCATCTTAATATACACATTTTTACCTTATCCAACTATATATGCTGCTTTTGTTGACAAAACAAACAAGTGTAACATATGGTACAATAATAGTTAAAAAAAAAACATATAGTACAATATTGTAAGTTATCATAAAATTTAAAAAATAGCAATCGTTATACCATGGATCGTTAGACGATAGTCCACACAAGTTGAATCATTGTTATACATGTTCATCTTTAGAGTATTGTAGACTCATTTTTACTATACAGGTTCAATTCATCTTTAGTAGGTTGATTATATAGATGGATAGTGTACTACCTAAATTAAACCTGCATATACTAAAAATAAAGATGTGAGACATGTTATTCCGTTTCATTTTCGAAACACTGTAGTTTCATTTTATTCTGAACACATCATAAATACGAGATTAGTTAAGTGTAATGGCTATTGTTTCTTTTTTTTTTTTTTTTTATAATTAAAATGACATTGTTTTGGACCATGGTCCACTGTATAATGATTGAATTTTGACCTAACTAGCTAGATTGCAATCGTTATACCCTGCACCACGGTGCACATAGCAATGTGCACCACGTACGTAAAACGACGTCGTTTCGGTGTTAGTGGACGCGGATGCGAATGACTCAGGGAATTTGTTATCTATAATACACATAATCATTATCTATAATACACAGAACGTTTGCCTAGAATACACAGAATGTTTGCCCAGAATACACAGAATATTGACACAAAATACACAGATGTTAGTGGACGCGGACGCGAATGACTCCAGGGAATTCATTATCTATAATACACATAATCATTATATAAAATACACAGAACGTTTGCCTATAATACACAGAATGTTTGCCCAGAATACACAGAATATTGACACAAAATACACAGAACTCATCCTCCTAATATTCGAATGCACAAACACATCACAACATGTGTTAATAACATGAATACACAGAATATTTACACAAAATACACATAACTCATCCTCTTAAACATTCGAATGCACAAACACATCACAACATGTGTTACTAACATGAAATCACATAACGGTTATCTAGAATACACAGAACGGTTGCCTAGAATACACAGAATGATTGCCTGGAATACACAGAATATTAACATAAATACAGAGACCGGCCGAAACGGGAAACGTGATTTCCAAAAAAAATGGACGATTAGTTTACAATGCTCAAAATGACGTCGTTTAGGTACGTGGTGCACATTGCTATGTACACCGTGGTGCACAGTATAATTTGCCGCTAGATTGGATTAATTGGTCAGCAACTCAGCAATTTTTTTTTTTTTTGGGTAGTATTTAGTAAATTGTCCAAATGAAAGTAGGCCCAAAATTTCAAGCAGCGGCCCAATTTGCTTTACACAGATTCAAAAAAAGAAGAAGAAGAAGAAGAAGAGATTTTCAATGTACTTTCATCAGAAAATTGTATACTTTCCTCAAAGATTTGGGAGCTTTAGGCAGTCAACCCCAGAGTCGAAGCAATCTTGAAGATGGCTCAAAACAACCCAGGTGTGAGCATTTCTTATAGCACTGTTTTACTGGTCTTTTTCGATTTGGCTGGATTGCAAAAAAAATGAGGAAAAGACCAAAAATAGAGGATTTCTGTTTCAAAAGATTATAGCTTTCTACTTGTTCTTTTGATTCTAGTATATACTCTGGTGATTTTATTTTGTAGACTATAGAAATAACTCCTCTTGGATTATGAATGCCTGTGGATAGTAGCAGGAAGTGAGATATTTGGAATGACCCCTTTGTTTGGTAAAGAACTAATTATTGTGCATAGAGAAAAATGAGAAGTCTCAATTTTGAAAATAGCTCAATTTTGTACTAGTTGGAGCCTAATCTGGCTACCAAATAAAAATGGAATATGAGAGATGAGATGATATGAACTTAGAACCAATACATATGAAAAATTGAAAATGGATTGAGAATGTGATTGGTTTTTGGTGGTTTGGTGTGTGGTTTTTTGTGCCTCTGTGGTTAGTATGCTGGTATGCAACACTAATAATCATACTCTTTTTCCTTTTGGGTTTTGCTCTTATTCAACACCATGTTAATATTATGGTGTCTGCTCAACATTTCATCGTAATCCACACCCTCCTCACTGGATAAACCCTGCTTTATGACCCTAGCCAGCAAAGGACCACAAGGAGGCAAACTAGCCTAGGTTGCCCATAGCTCACCGGCTCAAACCAAGAAGACCAATAGGCTGCTCCCATGGGAGTTGAACTTGGAACCTTGTGGTTACCAAGCCAACGACTTGGCCAACTTGGCTGGGGTTGCCCCCTACACTGATAACTTCTTGGTTTACAATAGAATAGAGTTGGAAAATTTTCGTGATGACTTCATGATGGATTATGGTACAGATTGTCTCCTTGTGGCCTGTTTGTACTTATGCTGTATGCTTTTGATGTTTCAGGTGTTACGCCAAAGAAAGTTACCTTAACAAACATGTACGGTGAGAAGCTTGTGGGTTTATTGCATGACACTGGATCTCCAGATATTGTGGTCTTGTGTCATGGTTTTCGATCATCAAAGGTTTGGTTTTTACTTCCAAAGCATTTATACTTCAAGACACTGTTTTTAATCTTCTTTTTCCTTCTTCAGTTAATGCTGTAACTTTCCTATTGACTGGAAACCTGACTTGTTTATTTGACTCTAAATGCAAAATCATTTTTAAACACATGCATTTAAGGAGATGTATTAAATTAACTACGAGGAAGCACATGTAACTAGGTATTTATTCTTCTTTTGGATTGCGCACTACCCCAGTATTATATATTTCCTATATTATTATTGCTAGATCCTCACAACAGAAACTGATTCTAGTATACTGCATATTCTCTCTCCAAACTATAAATGAAAATTATCATTGCTGTAATTTCTTCTTTCAACCCCGTGCTCAAGACAAAACTACTAGAAGCTTGTTTCCTCCAAAAGTTGACTGCATTGAGAAAGATTTACCTTGACGAGTTTTTTTTTTAAAGGCTCTTTCCTATCATATAGGTTTTTGACTTTATATGGTTTAATTGTTTTACATGGGTGAGTGCTCAGAACAAAATAGACTTAAGTTGATTGTTGATATTAATGATAAATTCGTTGCTTTTCTTTAATAACTGGTACATTTCATGAGATCTGATTATCTGAACATGTTTCTACCTATAGGAGTTCAAAATTATGGTCAATATTTCTATTGCCTTGGAGAAAGAAGGAATTAGTGCATTTCGCTTCGACTTTTCTGGAAACGGGTAAGGTTACCTAAGATTATACTCTCAGTTCATTAATATTAGCAGTAAAGTGATTCATGAGCTTGTACCTAATCACTTTGTCTGCTGTCTTAAAACTGTTGCTTTGCTGCCGGATGATATCTATCAGTGACAAATAACAAATGCCATACATTAAAAAGGAAAAAAGGGGTCAACCTTGGCCAAATTGGTCAGGTTGTTGGCTTGGTAACCATAAGGCTCCAAGTTTGACTCTGGAGCGGCATTGACCTTCTAATTTTGAGCCAGTTGGTTTACTTTCTTGTGGTCCTTTGCCGGCTAAGGTCACAAGGCGCGGTTTACCCAGTGCACACCCTCGGGTAGTGGCTGTGGGTTTCTCTCATCATTAAAAAAAAAACCTCTAAAGAGCAAAACATTATGAAAAATGTTAGCTCTAATTGCTTTTTGCTTGTCCAAAAGTTAGCTGAAAAACTGTGAAGTTCTCTCCAGTATTGCTGTCAAGATCAACTATGAAGTACCTTAGACGGAATTCATGAATGTTATGCCTTTTTTTCATTTCTGGGCCTTTATTCGGTGAACACTGAAAGCCTTGGCTTGATTAAGGGGAGTTTTTCCTACGAAGTTACTGTTTTCATGAAAACATTCCTTGTTCAGTTTTTATTTTATTTTTTATTTTTGTTTTTATTTTCTTAACTCCAAATGTAGATTATCCCTCTCCTTCCCATTCTTTCGCTTTTCAATACCATAGAAGAGAACTTTTGTGGATATTTTAGAAACATGACGGTTGCATCTTACATCATATACGCCTGGTTAAAGAAAGGCTAAACCAACTGTAAAGCATTTGAATATGTTACATTTTAATAGCTGAATGGAGCACTCTTTTATCTTCGCAAAAGTTAAGTTTTGAAGTTTCTTAATTACTTAAAGAGTAATATAATTTTTTTTTGGGTGGTATGATATTGATGTGAGTAATATAATGCCTTTATTCGGTCAATTGCCTTCTAGGGAAAGCGAAGGGACATTTCATTTTGGTCACTATATGAAAGAGGTTGATGATTTGCATTCTGTGGTTGAACATTTCATCGGGGAAAAACGGAGAGTAGCTGCCATTCTTGGACATAGTAAAGGTGTGCAAACTTCTTGTTATTTCTCTATGCAGAACATATGCCCACCACAGTACTATAAAAAAGCTCGCATCACACATTAATTGCTTTCCTTTGCGGTTCCAACAGTAACTTTCGGGTCCTTGTTCAAAATTGTATATTGGATAGGTAGCCTAAGCATTTTAGTATTTAACCCTTCATAATGTTGAACCCTAAACGGTCTGGTCGAGTGAGTGGAGCATGATTCTTATCCATTATAATGGATACAGATTACAGCTTAATATGCTCGGAGTCGTTGAAATAACCTACATCAAGGTCCAAAGGACTTCCACTACTACTTGAATTCAATTCTAGGCATTTCAAAACCGTTCAGTGCTTAGGTAATGGACCTTTGCAAATTTCAGAACCGTGCTTGTTTTATAGTTCAATTCATTTATCACTGTTAAGAGTCCCACATTGATAAAATAAGAAAGATAATATGGGTTTATAAGGCTATGAGTTAGACTAGCTAATTTGTTGAATTCAATCTTTTAGTGTGGTTTGGCCCATGTGCATTATAGCCCAGTTGAGTGATCCTAACCCTCACAATTCATGTAAGTTTGATTGCATTGCGGGTTTAGTGTTTTTGCTTATTCTAATATGAACAAACAGATTAATAATTAAGAAAACCTATTGCAGGAGGCAACGTTGTGCTCCTGTATGCATCCAAGTATCATGATGTTCCGACTGTGGTCAATGCTTCGGGCCGCTATGTTATGGGGAGAGGCATTGCAGAACGTTTGGGTAATGACTTCTTGGAAAGAATCAAGAAAGACGGATTTCTAGATGTGAAGAATAGAGCCGGTAAGGCTGATAAAGCTCATTTTGTCGGTATCTAAGTATCTTAACAGACTTAACAATGTTTAATGTCGGCCAAATTTACATTTTGTTTTCCCGGGATTCCGGGAAACTAATGACTTAATTAGATGTGTTTCCTTTTATTGCTCTGTGTTCCTTTTACTGTAAAAAGAGATTTCCTTTTCGTACTGGTTTCCTTCAATAGTTTAATGCGTTTTACAGATATTTTAGCTAACAGATGGTTAGAATATGGCTTCTTATGCTCTGTTCTTTTGCAGGAGAGGTGCAATATCGCGTTACTGAGGAAAGCATGATGGACCGACTCAATACTGACATGCACAAAGCGTGTACCCAAATTGACAATGAATGCAGGTAAGAACGAGCGGCAATTTCATTTTCATTTCCCACGAGGGTTATTTACGTTGATTAGCAGTAACGTTCTAGTTACAAGCAAATCAAGTTCACAATAATCCTGATAGCGAGAGAACTTTTGTTTTGTGGTTTTGCCCAAACGTGCACGTGAATAAACAAACACGAGGTTGTTAAGATTTAAAGTGCTGGAAATGTGTCTGCAGGGTATTGACCATTCATGGAACCAGCGACGAGATCATTCCTGTGGAAGACGCGTTTGAGTTTGACAAGATCATACCGAACCACAAATTACACATCGTAGAAGGGGCGAGCCACGATTATCAGTCGCACCAAGATCAATTAGTCTCCGTCGCTGTGTCCTTTATAAAGGAAGGTCTGCACCAGAAGTAAAATACCCAAACTACTCAGTTCTGCATGAAATCTCTGTTGAGGTCTCAGTTGGAGTAGTTCTTGGCTTCTTTTGATGCTTTTGTAACCCCGGGTAGCAAGGCGTTATCGCCCACGGGAGAAGACTGTAATCATTATTCTGATATCGCGAGTGTTGTTGTTGTTGAGCATAATATATACATAAAATAATAAATATGCAGTTTCGCTATCAACTTCAGCACTATGTTCATCAGCTCATGTGTTGTAAGCCTATCAAAAACCATTCAACAAATGTGAAACAACAATGGTTAAAGTGTTTGTTGTTTACCCTTTTCCTAGCTAGGTTTTCTAATTTAGCGAACTACTAATATAATTGTAAGTACTACTATTAAAGCTGGTCGGCATGTCCCAATCGCAGGCCTAATTTCTAACAGGTTTCTACTGGCTGTCTCGTGGGCTTTATTATTATTTTTTTGAATTTATATATATATATATAAGGGCTTGGCATGCCGCGCGAGTCTTAGCGGGCCAGGCCCGTTAGGTCCGCTCTTTTGCGAGCTATTTTTGTAGCCCTAGCCTCCCATCACGACGCGGGTGCGGACTAGCTCGCAAGCTTCGGCCCACTTTGAGAGTACTAACTATAAGGTTAGATGCTCGAACTTTGTAAAGGGTAGTTGGAGGTTTAAACTTTGTAAATGGTGCACGATGTTAAAGAGTTTTAGATTATATTTTTCTCTAGTCAAACTTTGCAAGTATGATAACTCGAGTCAAATTCAAATTAATTTCTGAAATAGAAAAAATAACACACGTAAAATTATTCTAGATAAGATTTAATGGATTAATTGGACAAATAATTTTGAACTCATTCATTCAAACAAATCATCATTGGCAAATCTATAGCAAATCTTTTCCTATGAACTTAAAGAGATGAATTGACCATATATGTATCTAGATATGATTTGACAGCATGCATATTATTGGATGCTGGCGGTCCAAAAGACCATATTTAGGTAACAACATTAACAACACACTATTGGTTCTTTTGTTTGCGTACAAATGAATAATGTGACATCATTATATTGCAACTTGGAACTGAAAATCCTTTCACTTTTAGACCTACTTTAATTAAAATCCAAAAGAAAAATTAAAGTGCTCCTTTTGTTCATAATATATTATATCAAAAAGTGAACGTTTATTTAATAACTTTTGGGAGTAATTAATAACATCGAGGATTACTTGACAAATAGAAGGTAGATATATAAGATCGACAATCTCAGTCAAGTTAGTTGTAAAGTTGACTTGGTAATCGTAATGTTTTAAGTTCAACTTCTTATGGAAGCTATCTATTGATTTTCTCGATTTAAGTCAGTCAACCTAGGATGATTTACTTCCTTGTGGTAGACTAGGGTCACAAAGAGGGTTTCTTCATTAGGAATTAATTGTTCTTAATTAGGGATTAATTTAATTTAATTTAATTTATGATAAAGAGATTAAATGATTGTTTGTTTTTTAATTGTATGAGGACCACTCTTATGTGTTTTTTTTTAATACCAAATTTATAATGGTACTTTTAGCCTTTTAGGTCGTCTTCATTTCAAACAGCATATTGTTGGTTGTTCTTTGATATAAATGATCACTGTCACTTGCTATACATACTACCTTAATATATTTTTTTCCCAAAAAATAAAAAGATTTTAAAAGAATCAAATAAAAAGGGAGAGTTCTCTTTTATATTGGGTATAAAGTGAACTACCTTCATATTTGTTTCACAAAAAAAAAAAAAAAAAAAAAAAAAAAAAAAAAAGAAAC
>NC_044918.1:16830798-16870989 GCF_003576645.1 Ipomoea triloba
AAAAAAAAAAAAAAAAAAAAGAATCAAATAAAAAGGAAAGTTCTCATTTAGTTTGTATATAAAGTGGAGGCGAATGATCCACAATCATTATTGCATGGACCATGGTCCACACAGCTGTGTGGACCAAAAATAAAAAGTACATTATTTTTGTACTGAAGGTACATTATTTTTGTACTGTAAGTACATTATTTTTGTATTGAAGGTACATTATTTGATATATACTATCAAATAATGTACCTACAATATAAAAATAATGTACCTTCAGTACAAAAATAATGTACTTTTTATTTTTAGTCCACACAGCTGTGTGGATCATGGTCCATGCAATAATTTGCCAATGACCCAACCGTTCTTGTCAAATAAATGATTTTTCTAGTAAAGTCGTCTGACTTATAATCTTAGTTGGTAAATGACCACAAAGAGATAAACCAATCTAGATTATCCATAACTGACTAATTCAAATTAAGAAGGTCAAAGACCAATAACTAGCTCCTATAAAGAGTTGAACTTTAAACATTGTTATTATCAAGTCAATTGTTTGACGAACCTAACTAAGGTTGTCGTATTAAAAAAAAAAAAAAGCTGAGGTTGTTCTCAAATAAATATTTTTTCTATTTTTACACTTCGAAGAACTGCATGTGAACACAATCCAATCTTAGAAGGTTGAAAATACACTGAAAAAAACTAAAAATAAAAAAAATAAAAGAAGTAAAGTGAGTCAGCACAAAAATGTTAGCAACAGTCTGTGCAGATAGTAACTGTTGCTTTAGCAGCCTTTTCCTACCATACAAACAGACAGCCTGTTAGGCATAATCCCAGCACAATCATTACCACTGTTTTAACATTTAATTAATCAATAATACTTAATTTATGAAAACAACTCAAATTTCACTTATAATTATTCATTAATTAATCGTAAAAAAAAATCTAAATATTATCCACATGAAAATGGTACTTATATTCAAAACTAAAAAAACTCATGACTTGATTTCTACTGATCAATTCATTAGTTGAAAGAATGTCGGTATTTATCTTAATAAAATAAAATTTGTAAAAAAATTTAACCGGTGTATAATCTTATACGTAACAATTATTGCAACTTGAAATAAGAATATAAGCTTAAAAAAAAAAGATAATATAAATCTAGTTACAAAAAAGAAAATCTTTAATTTATCTAATGCATGGAGGCAAAACATCTACATACAACAATTTGCTAACCATATTTAGTACATTAAACTATGTTATTGCACTACTACATTATACCTTAATTAATTAACTAATAAATTACCACCTATTAGCAGCTAGCTAGGTAATGCATGCATATATGCATCTATGGACCAGACCAAAGATGATGATTAAGAAAAGATTCTTTGGCCTGGGGATAATATGAGTTTGGGATCAAATAAAGCCTTTCTCTGTTGAAAAGTTTTCCACTTTTTTCCAAAATGCTTCTCCCAATCTTCCTCGGTTTTGTAGTGAGGAAGATACTGCTTGATCTTGATGCCAGCTTCATCACAATACTTCAAAATCTCTTCATTTTGGCTGTCCAATTCTCCCCACTCATTCACTCCACTGGAATGCAATAGCCCCACACAATAAAATGTTTCCTCTTCTGGGATCACAGCTGACATCCTATCATCCCATCTGTCAAAACACCCAAAAAAAACATTAAAAATAAAAAACATCTGTCACAAAAATAATAATTTTCTCGAAACAGAAACATTATACTACTTCTCATAATTTTTTCGAGTGAGAACCCTTCCCGCATATAAATATTAAGGAAAGTTTAAGCTGTTGTAGATTACAAATGTTGTGTTTTGTCAAAATAATAGAAGAGAANTGGTCCACACAGCTGTGTGGACCAAAAATAAAAAGTACATTATTTTTGTACTGAAGGTACATTATTTTTGTACTGTAAGTACATTATTTTTGTATTGAAGGTACATTATTTGATATATACTATCAAATAATGTACCTACAATATAAAAATAATGTACCTTCAGTACAAAAATAATGTACTTTTTATTTTTAGTCCACACAGCTGTGTGGATCATGGTCCATGCAATAATTTGCCAATGACCCAACCGTTCTTGTCAAATAAATGATTTTTCTAGTAAAGTCGTCTGACTTATAATCTTAGTTGGTAAATGACCACAAAGAGATAAACCAATCTAGATTATCCATAACTGACTAATTCAAATTAAGAAGGTCAAAGACCAATAACTAGCTCCTATAAAGAGTTGAACTTTAAACATTGTTATTATCAAGTCAATTGTTTGACGAACCTAACTAAGGTTGTCGTATTAAAAAAAAAAAAAAGCTGAGGTTGTTCTCAAATAAATATTTTTTCTATTTTTACACTTCGAAGAACTGCATGTGAACACAATCCAATCTTAGAAGGTTGAAAATACACTGAAAAAAACTAAAAATAAAAAAAATAAAAGAAGTAAAGTGAGTCAGCACAAAAATGTTAGCAACAGTCTGTGCAGATAGTAACTGTTGCTTTAGCAGCCTTTTCCTACCATACAAACAGACAGCCTGTTAGGCATAATCCCAGCACAATCATTACCACTGTTTTAACATTTAATTAATCAATAATACTTAATTTATGAAAACAACTCAAATTTCACTTATAATTATTCATTAATTAATCGTAAAAAAAAATCTAAATATTATCCACATGAAAATGGTACTTATATTCAAAACTAAAAAAACTCATGACTTGATTTCTACTGATCAATTCATTAGTTGAAAGAATGTCGGTATTTATCTTAATAAAATAAAATTTGTAAAAAAATTTAACCGGTGTATAATCTTATACGTAACAATTATTGCAACTTGAAATAAGAATATAAGCTTAAAAAAAAAAGATAATATAAATCTAGTTACAAAAAAGAAAATCTTTAATTTATCTAATGCATGGAGGCAAAACATCTACATACAACAATTTGCTAACCATATTTAGTACATTAAACTATGTTATTGCACTACTACATTATACCTTAATTAATTAACTAATAAATTACCACCTATTAGCAGCTAGCTAGGTAATGCATGCATATATGCATCTATGGACCAGACCAAAGATGATGATTAAGAAAAGATTCTTTGGCCTGGGGATAATATGAGTTTGGGATCAAATAAAGCCTTTCTCTGTTGAAAAGTTTTCCACTTTTTTCCAAAATGCTTCTCCCAATCTTCCTCGGTTTTGTAGTGAGGAAGATACTGCTTGATCTTGATGCCAGCTTCATCACAATACTTCAAAATCTCTTCATTTTGGCTGTCCAATTCTCCCCACTCATTCACTCCACTGGAATGCAATAGCCCCACACAATAAAATGTTTCCTCTTCTGGGATCACAGCTGACATCCTATCATCCCATCTGTCAAAACACCCAAAAAAAACATTAAAAATAAAAAACATCTGTCACAAAAATAATAATTTTCTCGAAACAGAAACATTATACTACTTCTCATAATTTTTTCGAGTGAGAACCCTTCCCGCATATAAATATTAAGGAAAGTTTAAGCTGTTGTAGATTACAAATGTTGTGTTTTGTCAAAATAATAGAAGAGAAAGTACAGCTTGTAAAGCACGAGGTACAACTTTATTTAAAACACCAGCATAGTAATCCATGTCTAAAATTTTTGGTAAATATTATATTAATTTTAGTGAAAATGGGTTTAGGGATTTTAAGTACAATGATGTATGTGTGCTTTAATTTGTCAAAATAAATAAAAGAAATAGGTACAATTAATAAAGCACAAGGTACACCTTATAAGTATTATATTAATTTTGAGTGAAAATGGGTTTAGGATGTTAATTACCTTGATTTGTTAGTTGGGTAGACAAGGATGGGTCCTGATGTCTTGTTCTGTCTGAGAATGATGTCCACAAAAACACCAACATTGAAATCCAAAATTCTGGATTTTGGTACAAAAAGATTTAGCCATGGGTGTGGAACATCCCACATCCCCTTTTGCCTCAGCTTTACCTCTCCACTTCTTACTCTATTCAGAAAATCAAAAAATGATACATCTTTCTCGAAAACAAACCCAGGTATAAAGCTCAACCCTTTAAACAACTCCTGCAATTCCTGCATATATGTATCATCATTACATCTTTTTAGACCGTGTAATAACCCCTCACATATATACATATAAATTCTTTTGACTATATCAACAAAATTTTTACGTTGTCGTCGATAGTATTAGATACAACTACATATTGAATAGACAAGATAGTATTAGCATTAAGAATGCAAAAACTTATTGTCTACCTACCATCAGTCATGATGTCAATAATATATGACTGATACAATTAGGTATTTTATATAATTGTACCTAATATCATGGTTGAAAAAATTGTTAGGTGCTTTTCGGGCGCCCGGGACGCTTAGGCGGTGATTAATCGGTGTCTAGACATCCGTGCATTTTTTTTTCTCTAATAATTATAGACTATTTAATACTTTAATAGTTAATACTAAAATATTAAATATTAACATAAAAAAACATCTAGTTTGAACAATTTAGGGTTATTTAACCCAAAACGATGTCGTTTTGAGTAAAATAACATTTTAAAAAAATAATAATCACAATAGCTAATCGACCGACAAGGCAGCCTAATCGGTGCCTAGAAGGCCTAGTCGGTGATCGGCGCCTAAGCGGGGCCTAGCCGACCTGCTGCCAAGATCACCAATTATAGTGATACACTAGGCGGCCTGTCGGGAATTTTACAACACTGCCTAATATTATGGTCATTGTTAAAATAGTACCTCGTCAATTGTGGTGGCTGTTTCATCATCATAATACTTGACTACTTCTAGGGAGTAGATGATGCCATGGTTGGATATCAAAGAAGCAATTTGGGGTTGATGGGATGGGGAGAAAAAGGAAGATCTCCAATTATTTGCAGGGCTTTGGTTCATCACAAGAGACCCTTCCACATAGTCTAGGCCATCATCAATTGATATTAGATGCTCTTGGTCTCTTGTGAACTTTGTGAAGTCATCATAAAGCATCCTTACCCACTTCACCTGCACATACACACATGCACCACAAAAATTATAACCATATAAGGAAAATTATATATGGTATACAACTTTTCTACTATGTATAATATACTACTTAATTAGTTAATTGCATGAATCAGATATTATTAATAATATATAATACTCGATACAATTAAATATACTATACATGACTGTACATATTGGTCTGACTGGTACCCGTGTCAACAAGAACTATATACTTGCCATAAATATAAGTTAAATAAAGAGCAGTAAAAGATATGATTTCTTAGAATGAAAATTGTCTGTCTATTTTCGTTTTAGACATAAAGATATCGAAAGTACAGAAGTCGTAAAAGGTGGCACCACGTATTTGTATAATTATTATACTTACTCTTGTTGGTGCTTTTTGTAATACAATTCTTGCCCTAGTTATCACTCCAAACTGGCCTAAGCCACCCAGAACAGCAAAGAATAATTCAGAGTTGATGTGTTTTGAGCAAGTGATGAATTCTCCCTTTCCTGAACAATCAAACAATAATAAAAGTGTAAAATATACACTGTCGTACTAGGCTGCATTTAGAGAGAGAGAGAAGGAATAATAATAATTATTTATTGTCATCCCATGCAAAAATAAAAATAGAAAAAAGATAATATAACGTCATTTTTTTATTTTGTTTTTATTTTTATGAAGTTGGGCACTATAAGTGTATACGTACCTAACACATGCAATTGAGTAGATTCTTGTGACCATACACTTTAATTAGGTGAATCTTACCTACAAGATATTATTCCAGGTGGACATAACTGTCCTTAAACTATATATCATGCCCTACAAATAATAATAATAATAATAATAATAATAATAATAATAATAATAATAATAATAATAATAATAATAATAATACCCATAATATTAAATTCTCGTATATACTCATATCACAAATTAATATGTACACCATCCACCTAATTAACGACTAAAGTCTTGCTTGAAAGTGACAATCATCTCTGTATGTAATTTACCGACCAAACATGTGAAGATTGGAAAAGAAAAGGTTTCTCTTTTAATATTTTAAAATAAAAAAAGACAATACTTTTCATAGTTGAATTATAAGAAAATAATACTTGTTGCCAATTAACTATACCATACTCACTTTTTGTTTAACTTTTTTAACTCAATCAAGATAGAAATAATAGGTAAAAAAAATATTTTTTATAAATAATTGGTAGGCGAAAAATGACAACCTACCAGCGTGTCGTCAAGAAATATGTATAGGAAAAATGTATGTATATAAAAAAAAAAAAATTGTCAGAAATACAGTTTCTATTTGGAGGAAAAGTCCACAAAAATTTTTGTTTGTAGTTTAAATGGCATCAAATGCATTTGATTTTTACTTACAAAAGGTAAAATCGCTTGCTTTGGGACTCACACCTTAATCATACAAGATTTTTTGGGAAAAGTTTGTGTTATACCCCTCATGGCCTCATGGGTCTAAATCTATGATATGAGTCGGGTCAGATATTTGATAATGAGTTCAAAGATCGATCTATTAATCAAATATTCGACCCGTCTCACGGGTTCTCACACAAGTGTAACTTCTTTTATCTTTGTAAATCTGTTACTCAATAACCAACTGAGCTACCCATGCAGAGAAAAATGGGTTAGGTTTATCATTATAGAAGAAGATGTTCATTTTTACCTGTAATAACATCCATTTCAAGAACGTTGGCGATCTGAGGACCATACCGGAAAGTCTGGCCGCTGATTCCGGCGTTGGAGAGGGTCCCGCCGACGGTGAGGTACAAGTAATCCGTCCACGACACCGGCGCCAGCCCATATTCGAGGCTCGCACGTAAGACGTCAACCCAAAGCTGATATCCTCCGACATCCGCGTAAAACCCTAAGGCCTCACTCCACGAAACCCTAATCCCGCCGCCGTTCCTCTTCAACGACCTCATATCCACCACCACGCCCTCCATGGCCGTGGCCTGGCCACGCGCCGAGTGTCCGTGGCCCCTAGCGGCCACGGCGAAGGGACAGGAGCTGTTGTAAGAGAATTCAATGAGCTCCACGACGTCACCGGCGGACGCCGGGTAGAGAACGGCGGCCGGATCTCCGGTAACCATCCCGCCGAAATCGCCGGAAACGGCGGCGACGGAATCGGAGCTAAATGACAGCCTGGCGGCGAAATCGAGGGAGAGGATTTCGTATGGCAGCGAAGGATTCCATGTTTTCACCTCGCCGACAATGGACATGAACGGGCAAATTATGATCAATAACGGAATTAAGGTGGTCGGGGAAACTAAGGTTTACTCCATTTTTTTTAAGCAAAAGAAATTAAGAAAGAGAAGCTAGCTAGCTAAGATGGATGGTGTGAAGTGTGGTGGGTTATGGGAAAAGAGGTGGTTGTATTTATAGAATTTTAGGCTTAAAAATGATGGTAATAATACGTAGTAGAAGAGAGTTGAAGCAAAGAAAATCTTGGGTGATGGCGATTGAAATCTACGAAAATCATAGGTTATGACAGAGTAAATTTTTTTTCAAAGATTCTCGCTCATGTGGGATATACATCTTTACATCCTCTATTCTCACTCATGGGATATACATCTTTACATCATGCATCCAAAATAATAATAAATAAATATTGCCTACATAGACCGCTCAATTGATTATATGAGTAAAATTTGTGAAGAAAGATCAAGAATTAAATCTCATCAAAGATTTTTTGGTCGGAGCCTGTCTCCCCATGACCAGGATTTCAATCGTCACCCAAATAATAATAAATGTGAAGTGGGTTGGAATTGAATTTGGTAAATAGAGCAATAAGTTTTGAAAAAATTCCTCTTATAATGAATAAAAGCTCAAGTTCGAAATATTTATAGGGAAAAGTAAGTTTTTTCTTTTAACTAGGTTTTCTCCTCTCCCCGTGACCCTAGCCGGCAAAGGACCACAAGGAGGAACCCAGGAGTTTGAGGATCAAACCTCCAACCTCTCGGCTGTAGGTAGAGCACTCTTAATTACCACCTGGGCTGTCCTTACGGACACATGCACTACTTTTTTGTTTTATAGGTCGCCGCCTAGGCTTACGGTTACAACTAAGAAGTTAACGAAATTGTTTTCACAGTAATTGATGTATATAATTTTATATTATTTTTTCAAAATTTTTGTTCTATACCTGAAGCAAGATATACTAATACTGATCCATAACGCTATAGACTTTTTTTTTTTTTTTAAATAAAGAAAACAACTAATTTTGATTTGAATTTACCACTTTCTTCTGCTGTGTGTGTTTAACATAATTATTACATAATTGACGACCCAAATATTAGATTCTCCGAAACACTATGCGCCCATAGGTTTTTCTTTCTCAATACATCTTGTACTAGCAAGAAGCCAAATATCTTATAATTTAATATATTATAAAGTTGTGGTTAAGAAAATTTTACAATAGAGTTATTCTAAAGTGTCAAATTTCAAAATATAAAGGGTTGGGAGATGAGTGTATTTGTAATTTTCATAAGTGGTGTAATTCTTTAAACTTGCACTATTTTTTGATTTACAAGAAAGTTTATAATCAATATTTGAAAATGTGCTCTTTGCTTTGAGTGAAACTCGATCCCGCTACCTAAATGTGCACTCTGGGTGACTTTTGTCGGGAAATGACCCATAAGAGTCCTGCATTATATTGCTTTTATGAGCTGGCGCTGGGCTAGCTTTGCTTATTAAGCAATTAGAACCAACACTACTCTTTCTTTTATCTTTGAAATTTTCTTCCATTCAAAAAAGAAAAAACAATGAAGTGTTGGACCATTGAATTTGTATTCATTATGACAATTATTGCCTTATATGTTCACTTTAAACATTGCGTAATAAAATATAGGTTTTCTAGAAAATTTGGTTTAGTCTAATTTGGGGACATTATTTTTCACAAATTGTAGCCAGCATTATTGGTATATATGTATAGTAAATTATTCAATTGAATTATATCAGTAATGTTGGACAGAGACTTAATTAGTAAATTGAGTTCAACATCTTACTATTGAAATGTGGGGCTGACAATTACGTAAATATATATAAGAAAAATTACATATTTGTTACTTGTTATAATTTTTTGCGTAGTGATAGACACTTGATAGTACGTAACTCATGAATTTGAAGGCTAGTAGGTACTTGAAAAAAAAGTTGCGCTTGAATGGAATTTATATAACTAATTAATTAGGGTAATACTATAAAAAAATTATCACCGTTGCTTTATTATATGGTTAATTAATTCATATTGAATCGGCTAATTTGTAAATTAACTATAGCTAATGACGTGTATAACTAAGTCATATCACATAGTGCAATTAATGGTTTCTTCAATTTCTTGAAGTTGAAGGAATGAATAACGTTCAATTATATCCAAATTAGTTGCACTAATACTATTTGTACCAAAATTCATATCATCGTGACTTTATGTAATTACGTCATTTACGTGGTAGTGACTAGTGAGATTGATTAATTTACAAAAGATATATATCCGTTCAAACTATGAGGTAGGTAAGTTACAACAACCCCTTTGCCCTTTTGGATTCAAATCGAATACAGCCTCAACTCCCAATATAAGAAGGGGACATTTGGTGTTTAAAAAAACAACAACAACAACAACATTAAAGTAGTAATTGCCAAATTGGAACAAGTTTGAGTAAAAGTAGTATTTTTGTTTGGTAGTAATTATATATGAATTAGTATTGCAAACTACCATATAGTATGATGGCATTCTGGTTACATTCTAATTGAGTGATAATAGGTTTGAATATATATATATATATATATATATATATATATATATATATATATATATATATATATATATATATATATATATATATATATATATATATATTAGAATATATTAAAATAAACAAATATATAATTATATAAATAAAAATATAATAAGGGTCCATCAATAGTTGAGAATTTAAAAAAAAAAATATGAGTCAGATTTATAATTAATGCAAACATTCAAGTTTGTAATATTTATAAAATTGGCCTTATCTAAATTTTTTCATTATTTTTAGCAATTTTCAACTGTTGATATACCTAAATGGTTGAATCAAAAAAAGTCATCACTTATATATATATATATATATACACACACACACAGTGTGTGTGTGCGCGCGCATTCCTGTAGTAGATTATGTACATCACTTATATATATATACACACACACACACACGCGCGCGCATTCCTGTAGTAGATTATGTACATCCATGTTGTGTCTCACAGTCTCACGAGACACATACATATTTATTTTTTATTTTCATATTTAAAAGTAGTAGAGGAGAAGGGAATTGAATTTTATGATTATAGAAAGATTTAGACTCAACAACGAGGTATATATGATAATTGAAATAAATTAATTATGATAGTATAGCATAAATTAAAGGTGTTCAACCAAGCACCACATAAATTAATCAAAAAAAAAAAAAGTTAATGACGCATCACGCATATGATAAGTCGCATCATGTCTGAAGAATTGATACAAATCGATGGCATTTTCATTAATTAGGCATGCTAGCTTGGCTTGTGGAATTGAAGAATGAAGATGACTAATTTATCTTCATTTATTTAATTTTATCTATTTGGGACAATATATATAATTAACATTGTACTAATTAATAGTGAGGTGATCCATAAAATGTGGTGTTACTAGGACATCATTAAAGTGGGAGGAAACATCAAAGAGATTTTTTTCCTTTATTAGAGGATCTTATCAACATGTAATTGGTGCAGCAAGGTGATCTAATAAGTCAAATTCTTGGCATAATTAGTAATAACCTAGCTAGGCTTCCAGTCTGGTCCCAACCATAAGTCACTATAAACCATTAGTTTCCTATGGCGAATGCATTGAATGTAAAATAATTGTCCATAAGACAAGATTTCATTGTGAAGATTTCTTCAAGATTGTGTTCTTAGATATAAATTGTCTTGGTTAAGATCACATTAAAAATATATGGTTCGGTTCCATTCAACTTGTTTTCCAAAGTCTTTTTGATGTAAATAATATTTTTCGTTGAATCACATCTCACCGCACAGTACTGTGATTATTTGCTTGAGCGAAAGCATTGCCAGGAGCACTAAACAGATGTGACCCGTGACGAATGTTGTAGTCCATTAGTTAATTGTTTTAGCTCTATCATGAAATAAATCAGATGTTGAATATATATAATCACATCTCATTGCACGCTGTGATTAATTGCATGAGCGAAAACATTGTCACGTGAACTACATTGATGTGCGTGACCTGTGACGAATATTGTAACCCATTAGTTAACTGTTTTAGCTCGATCATGAAATGAATCAGATGTAAATATATCTTGTTTAATCACATCAATCTCTCTGCACACTCTCATTAATTGATTGAGCAAAATATTGTCAGGCGTATTAAACATTTAAACGGATGTGACCCGTGACGAATGTTGTAGCGAATTAGTTAACTGATTTGGCTCGATCACAAAATTAATCAAATGTAAATTACTTGTTGAATCACATGTCACATCACAGTACAGTGTGACTAATTGTTCGAGCCAAAAGAACGGTGATGTCTATACTAAACATATGTGCATTTCTCGTGACAAATATTGTAGCATGTCAATTAACTGATTTACCTCGCTCACAAATTAATTACATGTAAATTTCTTGTTCAACCACATCTCATGTATTTTGTGATTAATTAATTACTTGAGCAAAAATAACGGTATGTGTACTAAATATATTTTTGACTCGTAAATTTATCAATATAATTAATCAACTCAATTAAGTAGATGAGATAATATCATCTTAGGACGCACAAAACAAGTTTGCACAAAAGAGTGATCCAAATAGTTGTACTGTCCATTGTTTTTGGCCTTTTCTTCGCACAATGTTGTGATATATCCTTTTTATTATACTATGAAACTTCACGTCTAGCTTCTTTTAATAATAAAAATTATATTTCATTGTTACAACAGTACGTGGATAAGCACCTGCACCATGAATCCAAGATAATGTTAAATTTGCAAGGATTCTAATCTCTAATAATTCCCTTATAATGTTGCCTAAATTGTGATGATTAATTAGTAAAAATGGGATATGAGTTGGTCATAATTCATTTTCTCACTTCACTTTCTATCCATTCCCTACCATTTTAGAAGATTAAATCCACAAGAATTGGTGTGTATCTATACACATGTGTGTATAGAGGAGAGTTCTAGTGAGAACATCTCTCTGTAAAAATACCTAAATTGTGATGATTAATTAGTAAAAATGGAATATTAGGTGGTTATAAATCATTTTCTCACTTCACTTTCAATCCATTGACTAACATTTAAGAAGATTAAATCCACAAGAATTGGTGTGTGTGTGTGTGTGTATATATATATATATATATATATATATATATATATATATATATATATATATATATATGCGTGTAAAGGAGCGTTCTAATGAGAACATATCTCTATAAAAAGTGCAGTTACATTTACACTATCCATCTTGAGAAATCAAATGCTAGGATTTTAATTTACTATTACTAAACTTTCAAGTTTATATAATTATAAAATGAACATGAGAAAGTTTTTAATAATTATAAATTTGACCCCTTGTGCTCAGAATCTGCTATAGGAATGCACATGCAACTACTTTTGGCCTTTTGGGTTTCCACGGTCATCTAGTCATACTTGGAAGTAGATTGTGTGCATTCACGTAGTATATTGTGATGTGTGCACTCATGCAATAGTTTACATGTTCTGATCACCTAAGACATGATTCTCATATGGACACAAGCCTATATATACGCACTGACGCATTTCCGGAAGTATGTATACGTATATAAGCATGTACCAGTTTGTAATTTTTTAGTAAAAAAAAATATACATGATGAAAGAATATCTGGATTAGAGTTATTGTTCGACACTTAGGGAAGAAAAAAAATTAAACAGAAAGTTAGCCTTGATTGCTAAAAAAATTTTCGCCATCCATGATGGAAAGACTATCGAAAGATGTGAATTTTTTGCTTGCCATAATTAAAGCATAAATTAACCCATCAACGAGCAAATATAAGTCATTTTAAAGCCACGATATGCCACAAACTTTAACGAAAATTTATTGTAACTTTTATTATAAAGCTCACATATGAAAGAAAAAAAAAAAAAAAAAAAGAATATGAAGTGTCCGTGTTTTGAAACAAAATATTGGAATATGTCTTAGCATAAAGAAACGTACAGGGGAAGGAGGACCCATTACAGATGGCACGTTTGGCATGCTTTTGTATGTATTTAGCGATATAAGTCGTAGGAATTTTGTTGGTTATGTCGTACTAATGCTAAGGTAGTACGCATGATCCTTTAGGTCCCAGCCAGAAGATTTGGGTAATAACAATTAATTATATAAAAATACATTTCAACTTGAGATCTTTGACGATTTGACCCAAAGATTACGAAGGAAGGTAGGACTTTGAGAACACCCACTCCCACCCCTCTCAACTCTCCAATGCTAAGTCATACATTATATATGCCCATGTAGATTTGCAATTAACTAATTAATTAATTAATTATATGAATTAATACCTCCAATTATCTTCCAAGTATTGGTATTACCAGCTTTGGTCCTAAAGTTTTAAACGGATCAGAGACAACCCTCCGAGTTTTAAAAAGTGACCTCCCGTGGTACTCTATTAGTTAAAACCTTGAATTAGACGTTAAAATGGAGGGTAGAATCGTCTTTTTAGATCCTCGTCCTTCTTTCTCCGTAATTCTAGACATTTTTTTTTCTCAATTCTTAAGCGTGCTAGGTAGACCTCGACAATGGAGACGGTGGGTGCTCAAATAAACTTCTAGTGAACGACGACTCGTCCCGTAGAGAAAACCACTGAAATTGCGGAGAAAGAAGGATGAGAATCTAAAAAATCGATTTTGCCATCTATTTTAGCTATATTATTTATATTAACTAAATTAACAATGAACAACTAATTTAGGTTCATTTTTCGATAGTCAATTGATTTATGAATCTCCTGGGTGTAATAATGCTCCTTTAACAACTCCAATGCATTGAGTTTTGTTGGGCGGAGGCTAGACAATCAAGTCTAGCATTTTGTTGTTTTGAAATTACACCGACTTTTTTGTAAATATAATGAAATAAAGTTATGTATTTGATATAGTAATAAACACTTAATTTTAACATGAATTTTCAAGTGAAACTCAAGTCAACCTCATTCAGCAAACTAACCCCACCTAAACTGAAGCCAATCACTTTTAGTTGTCAACAAGATATTATATCATTAGGTATTAAAGTATTTTCATACACACAAGAACAACAATTTATATTTTAAATACATTTTTGTATTTATAGTAATATAATAATCTATAAAAATTAATTTTTGGTTTCTATATAAACCAAGTCTTTTATATATATATATATATATATATATATATATATATAGTACTCCGTAATAATTATTGAACATTAATTAATTAATGAATTGCAAGAATTTATGGATGCTTCGAGGTAATGGCGCACAATTGCATAGTACCACGCAGTCCAAGCTTCTGTTTGTCTCTTCTCATATAATCAATCAATCACACGCAAAAATAAATAAATAAATAAATAAATAAATAAAGCACACGACATAGTGAAAAGTTAGCTTCACATGCATTTATGAGTCTTATTTTTTATTTATTTATGTACTTTCATCTATATAAAAAAATAAAATAAAAAGGTGTTATAATATGTGAATAATTTTGTTATGCTCAATTAATTATATTAATGGTGACAGTTAGGTTTGATCCCAATCAGAACTGATGGAAAAGAAAGGATGCAGACAAAAAGTTTCTATCATGCCAGCCCTGCAATCTATGGGGAATATATTTAGAAATTTAGAATGCTATCATCTTTAATTAACAATACAATTACTCCCAAAAGTAAGGAATTTCAATTTTATATATGAATAATGCCGACTGGTATGGTTCATGTGAGACTGATCCCATCCATTGAGGTAGATAAATAATTAAGGGTTAAAAAAAAAGAAAATAGGTGAGTTGGATTAGTTTTATAAATATTGTAAACTTAAATTATTATAGAGTATAAAATTGACTCGTACATGTTCTTTTTTTAGCTAAAACTCTCAGCCAATGATGAACCTAATAGGCGACTATGACACATTAAAAAAAATAGGTGGGTTGGACCTTGTTCTCATTTAAACCCTATATACATAAGAAAGTTATAATAAAGGGATTGTTGGTCAAAACAGCTTGAAGTGTTTTTTTTTTTTTTGAAATAAATAACTTAATGCATTAAATCTTTGAGAATACAATCAACAAGAAAAGGGGGTGGGCTATCAAAACAGCTTGAAGTGTTAAGCCTAGTATTTTGCAGTGCTATAATTTAGTTGCATTCACAATTAACTACAATTTTTAGTATAATGGTAAATGCTAAGTCATGTCATGGTATCAAACATGAATGCATTTGTTCTTTTATTGGTGACAATGAAAACCTACCAGCACTATATAAGGGTGTGTGCTGAATAAATCTCATTATTGTGCAATAACCTGCAATCTACACAGGAGCTAAACTGCACTAAAAAGATCATATGCGATGAGTTTGACTAAAAAGATATTATTGACAAAAATTAAATGTGTGACATTCTTGTATCGGAATTATATTATGCATATTCGCCCTATGAGTGCATTTCTTCGAATACGTGCATATATACATGTAATGATTATATATATGTCTGATGCAGTGTATACTGCAAGTGTGTTGCACAAGTATTGCGTTTGTTTGTTTCATAGTCGGCCTAAGCATGTGCTATAGAGACTATTACACAGAACTTTTAATTCATAGCTAGGGACCAATTTTCTAACAATTATATATAAAATAAAAAGAAAACAAATAAACAAAACGACACATAACTACATGAGCATAATAATGACATGAGGGGGTGGCCATAAGGGCCTAATAGCATCCACATCAATAGTGCAAGGGAGGTTCATAGTACAAAGGCTTATGACATGAAAGAGAGAGTTCAAGAAAGAGAAAGAAATGCATCTCCTCAAAATGGAGATATTAGAACAGTAAATTAGCGTAGGAAAAAGGGAGAAAGATTGCGCCTGATGAGCGTCAGGTGCAACAATGGCGTGCCCGCAGGCGCGCGTGACATCTGAGTTTTTTTATTTTTTTTTTTTAAATTTTGATTTGTTTTATTTATTTATTTTTCCTCACATCCCGTTTTCTCTTTCCTAATCACACTTACAAAAATTTCTAAAAAACGCAAAAAACTCCATTGATAAGGATGCTCTAAGAGGGTGGCAGTAGAATTGAGAGTGATATTCCATGTTAGTCTACTACAATTATACACTTTTTCTTGACAAATTTCTTGATTTCGTCAAATTATTTTTAGACCTCATATATCTATTTCTAAATTCACAATAAATTTTAAAAAATTTTAACACTAAATTATACACTTCTATACAGAATAAATACAAACTACACTTAAATTTAAAACTTCAATATTCGTGACAGGAATCAAACTTCGCTCTAACGCTAGAAATAACAATTATACACTTTCACAACTCATAATATAGGACAAAAATATTTTCTTTTTAAAATTTTAAGATTTATAATGTTGGCCATGATGTTTCCTAGGTCCAAGGTCCTTCTGAGGTAGGAGGACTTTCACAGAAGATCAGAAAATTAAACTGTCCATAAACGAACAGGTCCCACACCAGCTGACCAGCACTACTGCGGAGACTAGCATAGTGGAATATAATAATATATATATATTACTCACTCTTATTATCACGCAATCTGCATTAATTAATAAAATACAGCTAAAAAAAGTTTCTCTTAAAATTAACCAGCACTTTGTCTTTTAATTGAGTCAATCAATACGAACGTGAATTAATTTGAGTATAGTACAAGTTTAAAGGTGTTTCTGACAAAAAAAAAATGATAGTTAAACTGCTGAAAAGTAGAAAATGAAATATGAATATGCAAGTAGAATTCTAACATATATAAAGCTGCATCAAATATGAGATATTGAGGTGCGAAGATACTTAGAAAAACAATATATATATATATATATATATATATATATATGAGAGAGAGAGAGAGAATATTGATAGAATGATGCACGGTACACTCCACGTACCTCACATGGCTATCCACTATTCCTAGCCGATCATAACCAATTCAAAATAAATTCATAAGTTTTGTGTTATACTAACAGGCATGGTGTAAAGTTTGAATGAATTTGGTGAATATATACCAATGTATAAGTATTTATGAGTCTATATACTTAAGCTAGTTAAGATACATCTCATAATTTATCTCCTCCACCAATAAAGCTATGAAGTGCCCCTTGAGTATTTATAGCATTTATATAGAAAGTGGTGAGGTTTCGATCAACGTAATTGCATGAAGGAAAAAAAAATTCTATTTGCACCACCCTAATTGCTATTTACACCATCTTTTGATAGGTTTGTTAGCTTTATTTTTTTTTTTTTTTTTGATAACAGGTTTGCTAGCTTTATAGATGATGTAAATAGTAGAAATATTATTGGAATTAGAAATATTATTTTAATAATTTTAAATTAAAAAATTATTTAAAATTTAAAAAAAAAAAAAAAAAAAAAAAAAAAAAAAACAACAACAACAACCCCTAGTCTTCTCACCGGAGAAGGCGAGAGTTTTTTTTAATGTTTTAATTTTGAAATTTTTAATTAAAAATTATGAATAGAATCTCGTAAATTACATTACCAGAGTGGTGTTTTTCATATTTTGTTAAGGCTTATTAATTATAAACTATTTCATACTTTAATAGTTAATACTAAAATATTAAATATTAATCTAAAAACATCTAGAATTGTAAATTGTATAAAGATTTAAAGAATCAAAACACAAAGTCACAACTCATCACAAAGTATATATCAATATTAGAATAGCTTTTTTTTAAAACATTTTTTGGGTTTGCTACCGATTTGAATGATAGTCGTTTTGAGTGAAATAACCCATTTAAAAAAAAAAACAATAGCTCATCAGCTGCCTATAACATTGATTACAGTAAAAATTTAGGCGACTAGTCAACACGTATGAACGATTTTCACCAAAATATGCATAATTAACTGGCTCAAACCAAGAACGTTAATAAACCCTCTCATTGCGAGTCAAACTTTGAAAATTTTAGTCTGAAGAGTTATTTCATTTAGATAATTCGAGAGTTTCTTAGAATTAACAAATCATGTCAAAAGTCAAGAGTGAGCTAGCTAGAGTTGTCTAATTAGGTGAGCAATTTGTAGTTGGAAATGTTACAACGTGTCAATTATATGCCTATCACATTTATAACCAAATTAACATGTTAGTGATATATGTGTATATTTTACTCTCCAAATATACCTATTATTTACCTACCTAATTAAGGAGATGAGCACATGAAATTACAGTATGATATGATGGAGTTACAATAAAGTTGTTGTTAATGTTCATCACAATTCACTATTATAATATTCATCTCGTCGGGAAATATGACAATAATTTAATAAAGTTTGAAAATTACATTAAGAACCAAAATAATGAACATTCAATTTAAATGAAATAGGCCAGGCATGAAGACTTCCTGTGTATTAAGTATTAACCATTTAATTGCACTAGTTTTGCACAATGGACGTTGATTATGTGTGGATAGGGTTCAGGTGAGAACACACTATAAGAAAAATCGTGATTCGCGACAAAAATTTCATCACAAGAACATGAAATTTCGTCACAAATCGCGTTTTGTGATAGAATACATTCTATAGGCTCTAGGATTTTCGTATTTCATTTTGCAAAGAAAATAATCCGTCGCGAATTGTGGCGGCGAAAAACGGCAACAAAAATTTACATTGCGAAATTGATGACAGGAAGCATTCCGTCACAGTGCAACAGAAATGTTTCCTTCCATCACCATCGTGTGAAAAAAATATTTCGCCACAACACTCATATTTCGTCGCCTATTGTCGTCCTAAAATATAACGACAGACATAATTGCTGGCACGATTCCGTTGCTAACCTTTCTGTTGCAAATTTCATATTTCGTCACAAAAGCTGTTGCAAATCAACAACAGATTACGTTCCGTCGCGATGTTTCAGTCATGGTTTGCGATTTTTCTTGTAGTGACATCTCTCCTTGAAAAAAGTACGTGTAGATACATCTACACACTCTCCATCTTTAAAAATCAAAGGCTACGCTATGGTCTTAATATTACTAAACTTTCAAGTTTGTAATAATTATAAAATAAACATTACTCTTTAAAAATTTTAACACTTATAAAATTAACCCTTTTTTACTAAAACTATCTATCATTAATAAAACCCTAATGAACGGCTAAGATCAGTAATTACTTTTTACAGAAAGAACTTATTTTCATTTGATCTCTCTCTCTCAAGGCATGCAGCATGCCGGGCGGATAGCAAGACCCAAATGCTGGGATATGATGATGTAGTTTGAATAATAATAAGCTATGAGAACTGAATTATTATTTGACAAAACGAATACATTATTATTATTATACAATCAGTATATATAATATGTAATAATAAGAATATAAGGTTAAACTGCAAGTTGGAGGAAAGTGGATCGCGTCCTTTGGTCGGTGGTGGGTACAATGCGTGGTGGAAATTGAAAGAGAAAAGACAGATAAATAAATATATTAAATTAAACAACCTAAGCTAGCTACGAGCTACCTATGCATGTTTCCCTTTCCATGCCACCTATTTTCCTTCTTCTTCTTCTTCTTCTTTATTCTTCTTTTCATATTATTTTCAAGAAGTTGATAAGAAATATCTATGAAGCTTCAATTCCATCTTACCTAAACCACAATTATTAATACCCTCTGGCACTCATCACTTTTTCTAATTAAAAAATTAAGAAATTATAAGTCTTTTTTTTTATAATCATGTTCATAATATCTCTTTTTAAGAGCAGACATTATTGTAATAAAATAACCGGTCTTAACTAGGTTACTCATAGTGTCATAGCTGATCGGTTCAATTAGTAAGATCAATAAATCGCTTTGATCTCACTGAAAGTCGAATTTGGAACTTTGTAGTTACCAAGCTATCAACTTTATAAATTTAATTGGCCCTGTCCAGAAGAAGTGTCTTTCAATAATTAAATGAGAGTACTTTTGACCGGGTCAGATTTCATGAGTCACATGTTTGAATGGGTAATTACATTATTATTTAGGAAATTGTAATAATAATAATAATAATAAGTTGAGTGTTTGCAATAATGGAGTTAAAGAGTGTATAGTATCAGCGTACTATCAACATTGTTTGAGGTTGTTTCCTTTGCATGGGTCTTTGAAGTGGAATGAATACTTTATGATAAAATAATAGAATTTTTATGTCTTCATTGCATGTGTACAGCTCACGAGTTACAAGTCTTTTGAGTTGATGTGTTGAGTCTTAATTCATTTATTAACGAGGTAAACCCCACTCCTCACTATGTGAGTATGTGGGTAAAGCCCTCGCCCTGTGACCCTAGCCGGCAAAGAGCCACAAGGAGGTAAATCAGCCTAGGTTACCCATAGCTGACCGGCACAAACTCAAGGGCTTGAGGTTCGAACCCACGACCTCTCGGCTGCAGGTGTAACTCTCTTACCACTTGAGCTACCCTTACAGGCAAGTTGAGTCTTAATTCATGTCTATATACTTGATGGAGTTTATTTACTAGCTTAATTTATTTTGTTATAAATAAATTATGAAGGTGGTGTGTTTAGTTTAAATATTGGAACCAGAATAGTAATAAAAATTAAATACTTACTAACAGTAATGAGTTTAAATAAAAATAATAGAATATGCTTTTTTAGAAATTCCTAAGAATGTTATTTCGATTCATTCTTGATTACTTATTCCGTGAATCAAACGCACCCTAGGAAGGAAACATTAGACAGGGTGGAGTTATTCTGTTGTGTTGTGGGTCCCAAGACAACAACGTAACCCAATTGCTGCCTTAAGTTTGAGGTATTCATATCTTACGCTGCTGCAACAAAATGTGAATAAAGCTCAGGCACATCTACGTGTATGTATAGCATGCAGCACAAACTTTCAATTCAGCCCCCTCATCCTCTACGAACATATGTATTGCACTCCTTCAAACGTGGCACCAAACATCATCGATCTTTACAAAATCTTGTCACCCCCCACTGCCTTTAATTAGCTTCTTCTTCTTCTTCATATATATATATGAGTTCCCGTGTTGTGCAGTTGCTTAAAGTGTGTGATTTTCCTTCTTAAGGTGTGTGGTTTGTATGCTTAAGGTGCGCTAGTGTTGAAACTTAAGGTGAGTGAACCTAAAGCTTAAGGTGCGTTGTTTTCCTATGGTGCATGATATGTATGCTTAAGCTGCGCGAGTTGTTGAAACTTAAGGTGCGCCATTTTAAAACCTTAGGTGTCTGGTTTGTGTACTTTAAGGTGCGTGGTTTATGTAGGTGCGTCGGTCTAAAGCTTTAAGTGTGCGTGGTTTGTGTTTTTCAGGTGCTTTGTTTGTGTATTTAAGGTGTGTTATTGTAAGGATTAAGGTGCGCAACCGCAAAATCGCACGAGAACCTGATACGATCCCACATCGGCTCCACAAGAGATTGTGGAGTAGTACTTAAGTTGGGGCCAAACCTCCACTCATGAGCTAGCTTTTGTGGTGGAGTTAGGGTCTTGGCTTGAGTACCGTATCATTGGTGCTTTCATTGAGAGGCCGGAGTGTGGTGGGAAAGGGCTACCTAGAAGAGGGCTACCCGGTGCTTGATAAGGTTCAAAGGGAATCGAGAAGCCATCCAAAGGGGAAAAGGGCGACCTAGAAAAGGGCCTGATAAGGTTCAAAGGGAATCGAGAAGCCATCCAAAGGGGAAAAGGGCGACCTAGAAAAGGGCTACCTGGTGCTTGATAAGGTCCAGAGTGAAGCCATCCAAAGGGGAAAAGGGCTACCTGGTGACGAGAAGAGTCCGGAGTGTGAGCCGTCTAGAGTAAGCCGCCGCGGACGTTGGCTTCTCAAGGGGTGGGCAATGATACGATCCCACATCGGCTCCACAAGAGATTGTGGAGTGGTACTTAAGTTGGGGCCAAACCTCCACTCATGAGCTAGCTTTTGTGGTGGAGTTAGGGTCTTGGCTTGAGTACCGTATCATTGGTGATTTTTGTTACGACCAGTTCTCTCAATGAAAGCACCAGTTGATACTACCCTAGATAGGACCGTAACGGATGGAACCCTTTCGAGCAGGCTTCTAACTCCTAACCGTATTTCGAGTCACGGTAAACTCCAATTTCACACTTCGAGCGTGTGAGAGCTCCAAGAAGAATAAAGAAGAAGAACATGAATAATAACAATATATTTCTCTTGAGTGGTTCCTCATATTCATATACAATGGACCTATTTATACTAAATTACTAACACCTATAACAATTAAGCTACTAAAATTATTCTAACTATACAAGGTAATGATATATTCTAATATACATAATTTCCTTATACTAATAATTAGTCAATTATCCTTTAAGTACATATCAGGCATTCCTTTTAGACCATTCACTAATCAGTGATACGCATCAAAGGAAAGAAATAATCGGTGGCTTAATTAGTGAATGGTCTAAAAGGAATGCCTGATATGTACTTAAAGGATAATTGACTAATTATTAGTATAAGGAAATTATGTATATTAGAATATATCATTACCTTGTATAGTTAGATAATTTTAGTAGCTTAATTGTTATAGGTGTTAGTAATTTAGTATAAATAGGTCCATTGTATATGAATATGAGGAACCACTCAAGAGATATATATTGTTATTATTCATGTTCTTCTTCTTTATTCTTCTTGGAGCTCTCACACACTCGAAGTGTGAAATTGGAGTTTACCGTGACTCGAAATACGGTTAGGAGTTAGAAGCCTGCTCGAAAGGGTTCCATCCGTTACGGTCCTATCTAGGGTCGTATCAGAACCCTTCCCCGCACCTGAACTATATATATATATATATATAATCGCACAACAAAGAACGCATTGATATGATTATGGGGATTTAAACAATTTCGTATTTTAGAAATTAAAAGAGATCAAGATGTGACATTACATGTATGGTTGTACGTACTAGAAATAATGTAGCGGTTCCGGCCAAAAAATGAGTACCAACATGACATAGAAGGATAAGAATGTATGTAGATAGTAAATTCATCTATATATATAATTAGGGTCACACTTGTGTGAGACCGTCTCACGGATCCTTATTCGTGAGACGGGTCGGGTCGGGTCAAAGCACCATGCAAATGTCATACTTATATGCTCAAATATAACACTAATCAAGAATACAATTTTTGTTACTTACAAGAGAAAAAGTAATACATTTTTCATAATAAGTAATGTTGACAAGTGCCCCTTACTCATAAGGGCAAATATAATACTTTTGAGGAAAAATGTGATACTTTTAAATCAAAATGTAAAAGTATTGTATTTTCCCTTAAAAGTATTATATTTACCCTTATAAGTAACAAAAATTTTATTGCTGATTAGTATTGCAGTTGAGCATATAAGTATGACATTTGTGAATATAAGTGTTGCATTTGCATCTTGACCCGACCCGTCTCATGATGAGACGGTCTCACACAAGTTTTTGCCATATAATTATAGAAGATTTAAGTGATAGAATGTTGAACAACTACACAAAAGTAAAGGTGAGGTATGACATTACATCTAAGTTAGTCGGGTAGTTTGTTTGGTAATAAACTAATAACTACAATGTTATAAGTTTAACTTCTAGTGGGAGTTGCCTATTAGTCAGAAAACCTAAGCTAGTTTACTGTTTACCATATTGCTTGTATCCTTTGTGACTAGAGTAACAATCAATGTGAATTTCACCTAGAGTACACCTTCGAGTAATAGCTGTGAATTTTTCCGTTAATCAAAAAGAGGTAAAAGAGGAATGACATTATATTACACATGACTGTTATATATATATACTAGAATACAATTAACCATTGTAGGTAAAATTTAATAGTGATATTGTAAGGCTAACATCTAGTATGATCATAACATAGGATGCTAGGAATGTAGTTATATAGAAATTGATTGCATCGTTTTGTAAACAATTCAACTACATTAGAATAAATTGAGATGTGACATTACATTGTTGTACTAGAAATGCGACCACCTCAAAATAAAATATTAAAAAAAGAAAAAGGATTGAACATGATGACATATATAGAAGGATTATTGGAGGGTAGATATTGGATATATATGCTGGCATGTGGTGATGTATGTGGGTTCATGTCGATAATGTACTACCCTCGTTCCGTAGCCCTCAATAACACGCTAGACTGCTCTGCAATACTAGTACGACTAGTGCATATATGCACTCAATTATCATTATTATTACATTAGCTTTCCTAATTTGCCCTAGACTAATTTTAAGTCTCAGTCAAAACCCCTGCCTAATGGCGCTTGAGAAGGTAAAGTCGTAAGTTGTACATTAATCAGTCATCAGTTTCCACCCTTATCTGTACATTCTGCACAAAAGGAATCTTCATCACCTCTGATCAATTTTTCCCCACCTGGCCGCTCGAGCAAGACTTCCAAGATGACCCTTACTTGAACCATTGAGCTAATTAAGCCGCGTAGGCCCGTAAGGCAACTCCATCATTTTTATTAAAACTCTATAGTCTATCCTCATTTGCTGCCATTCTTGAAACAACAATTTCTTGTGGAGCCTATGCAGAATTTGTATCGCAATACTACTTCTTTGGGTGGAATTCAAACTCGCACACTATATATGTCTACATGTTACAAAGCCAACTGTTAACGTTATTTTAAATCTATAAACCAATTAAATTGTGTCTTGGACAAGTTGCTATATAAAATTAAAAACTTGAAATTAAAGTGTGACCTAACGTTGGTACATTATCCTGTGGGCTGGGGTTGATGGTGCAGTGGCAAGTGGTGATGCAATATAATGATGCTGTGGCCTGTGGGTATCTTTCTAATTTTGGCAAAAAAATCTTGCAAGATCGCCCATCACCAAAATGTTGGGTTTGCAAACCTATGTATTATGATTTTGGGGTCCCATTCTGAATTCATATTTCCTGTCCAACAGTCCAAGGATCCAACCATCAATTATTATTGGTCCTCATCCACTTTATTCTGGAATTCACTATTCTCACGTGTTTGTACCACGTTGTTTATATACACACATACATACACATATATTTGTCTGTATATGTATATGGGGAAAAAAAAAATCTCTATTCATAATGTGATCATTCCCCTTTGTATTGTCCAATAATATAATATATTTGATTCCTTTACGGTTAAAACGTGTTGCACGCACCCCCTTCCATCATTAGTCCTACCTTGCTTAACAGTTAACATAGTGTCGACATAATATCAAGAAGTTGTATCATAATATAAAGGATAAGTTATATCACATAATGTCATAACCAAATGAAAATATATATGATACAATTAGTATGTATTTGTTTTTCATTTGTATTGAGGCACAACTAGTGTGTGATTATGCATGATAAAACTTTGTATGTGCAAAGTTTATATATAAGGGTGAGTTTACCGCTAATAATTTATATGCAAATTCTCGAAACCTAATATCTTTATTTAATTAGTCTATTAATACGCACGATATAAATATGCACAAAAAATTCAACAATAACATTCACACTCATAGAGAACAAAAAGAGTTGTTGAGCACTCGCTTTTGAATATAATGATAGGGGGTTTGGAGGAAAGAACCAGCTCACCTGCTCCCATGGACAGAATCCTGTGAAAGGACTAGATTGAGCTGTCGAGCACGGCTCTTGCACAATAGGGATTTGGAAGAGAGCACCAGCTCACCCGCTCCCATAGACAGATGTATCGAATTTTGTGAGAGGACTAGCTAGGCCAGGGTTGAGCTGTTGAGCACGAACTCTTGCACAATAGGGGTTTGGAGGAAAGGACCAGCCCACGCGCGTGGTTTCTCCCACGAACAAAGTCTAGTGTGTCGTGATAACGTACTATTCAGTATCGACTCAGTTGTTTCTCTCGGAGTGTTCCCACTTTCATATGGCATGTAAAATATGATTCATACGTCAACTAGATTACAACTACACAAACGTTGCAATAGGAAACAACAAGTAAACACCAACTAACCGTAGACCACTCATCGATCTCATTGTCGGACAAACAAATCTTGACTTTGGAAATTTGGATGTTTAGTCATTGTCATTAAGTTAGGTATGCAATGGCGCAATAGTACAGTGTTATTAATCCAATTGAAACACCTACAGACTTTGAATAATCCAAGTCATCTTTTGCCTTGCTGGAGGGTCTGTCATAGTTTGTAAGATTTTGTGAGAGTACAAGATTATATTTCAGATGCACCAAATCTCCCAAGAATCTTCCATCTAAAATTCCACACAAATGATGCTTCCTTCTCTTCCAGAACCCTTCCCAGATCTTGTACCAGATTTGGTTTTGACAAGAATGATCCATATCTAATAGAATGGACTGCTTTAATTAATAAACTTAGACCCAATTGTCAGTCTACTTTGGGTCTTTGGCAAATTATACTATGGACCATGATACACATTGCAATAAATGTTCATTTATAGTATACTGAATGTTCATTTTTAGTGTACTAAAAAATCATTTTTTTGATATAACATATCTAAAATGAACCTTCAATACACAACCCAAAAAAACCTATTAAAAATGAACATTCTATGTACTAAAATTTAACTTTCAGTATACTAATAATAAACCTTATGTCAATAGTCCATCTTGTAAGGTGAACCATGATCCATAGTATAAAGATTGTCACAACTTTCCACCAAATTCACCACTACTTTCAAGGCTCAAACTTCAATAATTTACAGAGTAATGCCACAAAAATACAATACATTATACATGTCTGATGTCTCTCAGTTTTATCATCAGATGGCATGTGAGAGTGTTTAAGAAGGGAAAATAGCATAAGCATTGAGGGTAAATGTTGGTATTGTCTGTCAATCCAAGTTTTAGTGCAAGCAGAGTTACTTCATACAGGAGGCGGAAATATGAGAATTGCCTCCTTGATTAAAACTAGGGAAAGTTTAAAAGATGGGGAAACTTAAATAGCAAAAGGGGGTTACATTGTTCAGATGTTTTATCTATACCTTTAAACAGGACCATCAAGTCAAAATCTTTCATTGGGAAAATGCGGGGATCAACTTATACTTGATGGGGTCGCTACGTTTTTAAATAGACCATCTTGCATACGTCCGCAGTAGTACAATGGAAGGTTTTTGCATGAAATGGCTTCCATTAACAAGGGTACAGCATCTTCAAAATTTTATACAGCTGGGACCTTTTTCCCATCTTCAACAAAGAAAATTGCAGACTCGGGAACCTGAAAACAGTAGAGCAAATTGCTTTTTAAGCCTTCTGGACAAAGGCAATACATAATTTGTACCAATTTTAAGAGAAAGACAGGAAGTTGCAGTCACATGTAGAGACACTACGATTTTGAGATTCAAAAATCAAAGAATTTACAAGTGGAGAAGGTCCAGACAAAAGACACAGCCTTGCTGTCACAGTGGTAGCTGTACGCATGACATGGGTCAAGAAATCTTAATTATGTTCCCTCTTGTGATATTGATGCAAAAAAAAACGTGCAATATTTTCCTTCGGATTTTATATTAAACTATAGAACAATCATATTGAGTGTCCTCTATGGATGCACATTTTTTAACTTCAATTTGCCATAACTTCCCTGTTAATAAACACCTCTAATGAAAATAACGTACCTCGGATAAGCAAGTAAAAAGACAATTTATTTCAAGTTATTGATCAAATTACCCTTTCAAGTTTCAACCACATATTGGCTATGGATATTCCTCAGGGAGGGTATTTAAGGATGAAAGTATTTGCTCTCATTTTGAGGGTAAGTTAGTTTGTTCATATAGTAATTTTAAACGGGAAGGAGAATAAGAAACACACAGATGGTCTAATTAATAATCTTTAGACCAACTGGCATGACAAGCAAAAATTCCTATTTCAAAGTTTAATAATTAAATTTAATAAAAAAGAGAAAGTGGAAAAGACATTACATCTGGCCAGGTCTCTGTAAGAAAATCCACAATGTCATAGGCTATATCTCCTTGAACATCAATCTGTTCCTTTTCAGTTGGGCCCTGGTATCACAGAGAAAGGTCAATCAAATTGAGGCAGAGTAAAATGTAAAGCAGTTAAGATCAATCCCAACATTTGAACACACCTTAACAACAGAGGCTCCAGTTGCAAACTTTTTACCAAGCTTCTTTGAAGCATCACTTAGTTTGATGCCTGATATATCATACCATGAGATAAGCAAAATGTCAATCAGAAATTGGAAGAAAAAAAAATGAGACTTAATGATTTTGCACTATATTTGAAAACACAGCATACCAAATAAATCCAGCCCCTTTATGGTAGTGATGCATTTTCGCTTGTTGCGAGTCATCTTTTCAATCACAATTTCCTTCTTCTCCTGCAAAGCAATAGACAGAAAGTTACATCACTCCTAAATTTGTTTAGTCTGAAAAAATCCATCAGAGGACTGCCTGAAAGTAAAACCTTGAGAAAACATCACACATGCTACATTGCTTTGGGAATGTCAAAATCTTCAGAATATGCTTGATTTGTGTTTGGTTAAAATTATTGGAATGCAATATTAATGTATTTGGTTGAGGGTTATCTTTTAAGTTATAACAGTTATTTTACTTTAATGCTCTCAACCAATTTTCATGTCCTGCAAGTTTTCTCAAGAATTTGAAATAAAACAATGGTAAAGTATACAAGTAAATGATTCAAAAAATATTTAGACATGATACATACAACAAGTTAACATAAAATAAGTGGAGGGGGGAAAGCAATGAATAAGATTAGGGTTAAAGGACAAATGAGTAAATATACTTGGGAATTGGGAATCTTAGAAAACCTAAGCATTGAAAGGGAATCACATTCCCCTCAATTTGATATGGAGGGTATGTTGCATTCCTTTGGAGAAATTATATAAGGTGGACCAAACATAGGAATATTATATTCCAAAAGCCCAAATTACCATGGTAATGTTCTATACCTTGAACCAAACACCACAAGATTCATTTACTTCCATCAATATGATACCCAACAAAACATCCTTATTGATGTATGAATTTCAAACCATATTACTTCAGAGAAATGGCTTTGTCTATATTAAGAACACCATCCCTTCAGTTTTTAGAGAAGTATAAAAACCAAATTCACTACTGCAAATTTTCAGCAATACAAACAATACTAGTCACAGAATATTCCTAATTTAGCAATTCAAGTGAGAAACTATTTAATCTAAACTATGGCTAGGAAAGGAATTAGTAGTAAACTAGAAAACACACTAATCTAGGAAAGTCAAGTATTCGGACACTAACTAATTATGAAAATATTCCTATCAATTCTAATAAAATAGTATAGATTCCATCCTTGAGGCAACATCTAAGTTGAAAATGAAATTGTTAATTTTGCTTCCAAAAGTATGAAAAATTGTTGTGTGCCTCCTACTGTAACCTAATAAGCTGCGATTATTGATCAAAAATTCATTGCAGAGCTCCAAAAAGTTTCAATCTTTCAAGTTGAGTTTTGACACTTGAAAGAAGTCCACAACCTTTATTTAATGCAAGAGGTTACAAAATAGTTATACACTATCATATGAAACTTAAAGCTACAAAAATATCAATTTTCCAACTTGAAGCCCCTGGAATGCTTCTCATCCTTCATTCAAATTGAAAAGTCAACATTGTTGATTTTTATGGATCTCTCTCTTCAAGAGAGAAAGCAAGATGGCACCAAGCGAGGCCATCCCATAGAGGAGCCAAATGAGGGCATCCCACAAGGCCTGAGAAATACCCATTAGAGAAAGCAAAAATGCTCTGGAAAAGAAGATGTAGTTACTACTCCAAACCAATCTTCAAACTTGGTTACTATTCATACTATATCCAACTCAATCCCTAATCTGGGTTTTGTCAGTCTTTTTTACATATACCTATCATTTTGGGGATGTATTAATCATCTGTAGCACACCTTGGGCCATATGGCCCATATATTAAGATTTTAGTTTTTGATATGGATTCACCACCTCTTGTGCTCTGCACATACATTTCATATACTGACATTTGGTTCTGCCTACACCAGTTGAGAAAGGTACATTTGGTTCTGCCTACACCAGTTGAGAAAGGTCCCACTAACATACAAATTTTCTGTGTATGTTTCTATACCTTTTACTATTTGATTTTAGTCTTTGTTTTACCTTATACTTCTTCCAATCTCATTCTTGCACACTTTGCCATGATGTGCAACACTTGCATCAAAGTGTACAGATTTATCGAGATGTCTACACTCTACAACAACTTTGCTACCTTAGCCTTTTTGGCAAGTTCACTTGGCCATGTTTTGATCTCAAGAAAGCCATTAAAGTGAAGTAGTTTCCTACATAGGAATACAAATGGAAAGTGCTAAAGGAAGTCCAATCTACCATTTGGTTTTGCCTCTCAAATGATGTTTTATAAGAAGCCATTTCGTCAAAACCACAAATGGCGTTTTATTAGAAACAGTAGGATTGAATTCAACAAAATTGATGGTAAATTGGCTCATCCTGAAACTTGGATTATACACACTTTCAGACTGCATAGCAAAAGGCACTCCCACAAAATATCACATAAGTTTGGCCCTATCTTTATTGAGATGATTTTTAATCAGTTACTAGGATCTGTTTCACTTCCTTCCTCCTATAAGTCATTCAGGAAGTAGTAACTGGAAAAGCTTTTCACTTGGACACATGGAACTGGAAGCAGTGTGAGAGGATTTACAATGGGGGCACCAGTAAAACCGAAACTAGTCATTTTGCGCAGTGAGTGGGACACATAGGAAGTAAGTCGACCGTGGAAAAGGCCAGATAACTCATTCAGGTCTACTTCCATTTTGTACATAATATGGAGACGACACTGAGTTACAATGTTTTGCTAACTTCTATAGGAAATAGGCAGGGAACAGAAATTTCAAGAAAACTCTCCCATAACTTCATGGTCATGTGAGTTCAGCTTATTGGAAGCGCAAACAACCAGGAAAAAGGAAATAGATACTCCTTAAGTCCTAATATTTGGACCATTTGGTTAGGTCAGGGGTGAAAATTTTCAGTATATATTGTAAAACCCCAGATTCATAACATTTTAATAATTTTAGAGCTAATGACTGAAGCTGCCACTTCTTTGAGGAAGTATCTACAAAAAGCTCATCAACTTGAGGGACACACATCCTGAAGTATCTACAAAAAGCTCATCAACTTAGAAGTCGTGATGGCCCATGTAAGCCATGACGGAATAAGTATCTTGGCATACAAGTCAAGTCAGGAAGATAAAAGATGCATACATTTGTTAAACATGAAATTTTCAATAAGTTCTTACTTTCTTTTTTATTTTTCCACCTGGAAGCCGTTTCACTTCTTCCTGCTTAGGAGCTGAAGAACCTGCTCCAGCTAAGAAACAAGAACATTAATTCAAGTATATAAAGTAGAAGACAAATGTTGAACACTAAAAACCATTAAACCCAAGGTCTCCAATAGTTGAAAACTAGTTTATCATAATTCATAACCCAAAAGCCACCAAGATCAAAACTTGCAATGAGTGAAAACTATTTTAGCATAGATTCAGTACATCCTGGTGTTAGCCTACCACCATGCCAGCATCAAATAAATTTCAATGTAGTATTTTAGAGGAAGCAATTATGGAACGAGATTGCACTCTATGTGTTTTTTAACGTCACTGCAATTATTCAACAGCATGGATACAAGAGCAAAGGAAACTAGTTTACCATCGGAGATTGAAGTTGATTGGAGCTGATCAGATACTTTATCTGCTTCTTTTCCATCGGCTCCTGAATACGCAAAAATTAAACGATTTAGTTAAGGAAACTAATCAAACGGAATAGCAATTCATACACATACGGAAATACGTTCCCAAATCAATGGTGCAATTAGGGTTCAACCTTTAAGGAGATCCGGGTAGAGATCGGGCGCGTTCTGGATCAACCAGGGTTTGCATTTCTCGAAGTCCGGTCCGAACTCACAATACTCGGCGGGTAACCCGCATACTCCGCAGTACAAGACCTGGAAAGGTTGAGGCTTCTCCGCCATCGCAGCACTTCACTGAACCTCTCTCACTGCTTACAACTCTTCGCAGAGAAAAACGTTGTCAATACAACTCACCGCCAAACGAAGAGTGAACGGCGTCGTTTTTCAAGCAGTAACGAGTAAAGAATAAAGATGATTCTCCCTTTATTCTTAGGTGTGGCCGACTTTTGAAATGGATTTTGCGCCCTAATTTTCTGTAAAGGCCCATTGCCTTTATCTCTATTTGGACCATTTCCTTCAAAGCCCACTGACTTCTCCTCGAATCATTATACCATAGTCCATAAATCACAATTGTTATACCATGACCAAAGTTCATATTATATCTAAATTGATACAAAAAATTTGTACCTTCAGTTAACACATTATGTACTTAGCTAACAGTTTTTGTATATGTAAACAAATACAATTTGATAATTACTAACACATAATATAATAGTTACAAGTATAGAAGCTATCAACTACAAGTACACAATGTGCCAACTATAAATACAAAACCTGAAGGTTATATTTTTTAAAAGTCATTAGATAAAGAATCATTAATTTTTTTTAAGTACATAAAAAAATCATTATTTAATATACTTGATAGCGTAAATGTAAACAGGGTCTACGAATACGTGTGTCACGAATGGATAAGAAACAACGCTCGGGTGGTTAGACGGTTGGCCGGTCTACTGGACAACGACTGAGCGATCCGAAGCTATATTGCACTCTATGGGTGACGAACATTAATAAAAAAGTTAGTACAAGCGACAATGAGTAAATCACAAGTGTAATGGTGTAGTATTGATGAGTTCAATCCCCTAAGTGATGGGAGTGACCCTCCTATTTATAATAAGCAAGTCCCGTGTGCACTTGGCGAATGATCTATGGGTGGTCTTACGTGCCACGTCTGCATTGGCCACACTGAACAGTCGCTCTGCAGAATCCCCATGACGGTTGGTTGATTGAGGTAGTAGGTCCACTGCTCACAAAACGCCATCGATTGTCACTCCGTATAATCCACATGACGGTTGGTTGCTCGAGGTGGTAGGTCCACTGCTCACAAAACGTCATCGCTTGTCGCCCCGGGAATTATAATCGGCTTAAATCATCGGGGAGATCAAATGGCTTCCATGGGCCGAAATATCCTAACTTGCCTAGTAGGTCATCCCGTAGGTCGACCTACATCGAGTCGATGAGTGGTTGCCGGCAGACTGACCAAGTGGTTGTTGACGGACCGATCGGATGGTAGTTGAAAGGTCGACTGGGTGATTGCTGACAGATTGATCGGGTGATTGTCATCGGGTCTACCAAATGGTTGTTGACCGATTGACTGGGTGATCGCTGACGGATCGGTCGTGTGATTGTCAACAGATCAATCGGGTGATTGTTAACGGATCGACCGAATGGTTGCTGACCAATCGACTGAGTGCTCGTTGATAGATTGCCCGAGTAATTGTTAACAGACTGATCAAGTGGTTGCTGACAGATAAACCGTGTGATCGTTGACGGACCGATTAAGTGATTGTTGAGAATCAATCGGGTGATTGTTGACGGACCAACTAGTCCATGTGCCTATTTACCGATCAATACTAGGGATGTCAATCTGGCCAGCCCTGTCGGTTTCGGGCTAGCCCTGTCGGGTTGTCGAGCTTATTGGATTCGGGTTGTCGGTTAATTATTATTTTAATCTCGGATTTGGGTTAGCCCTAACCCTAACATTCGGGTTGTCGGGCTTATCGGACGGGTTAGACTATTTGAACTAAAATCGAAAATGAATACTTACATTCGATAAAACGGGTCAAGTCGTCAACCGGATCCGGATTCGTTAGAACGGGTCAACCGGATGAGCATTGAGCACATTAAAATTTAACAAATGCAATTGCAACGGTTCAATTTCGGTTCGAATTTAATTCGGTTCGTTCGATTTAAGACCCCCAAATTTTAACATTTTCTAGGCGACAAGACGGTCAAAAGGTGTCGCGACTTAACGGGGCGTCGTAATAACTATGCATGAAACATCACATAACTCAAATAAAAAATCTAATATCTAAATATTAAAATACCCAAATATTAAAATACCAACATAACAAATTAACAATTTATATGTGAGTTCATCTTTAGTATTTTTTTTTTATCACTAGGTACATTTTTAAATAAAATTTTAATTATATTATATATAATAAATAAATAAATAAATAAAAAATATATATATATATATATATATATATATATATATATATATATATTATATATAAAAATCCAAATTGGAAATTCGTTCCAGTGAACTCACTGGAATGAATTTCCAGTTTGAATTGGATTTATATATATATATATATATATTATTTATAATATATATATATTTATTAATTAATTATATGTAATATATATTTATATTTATATATTTATTAAAATTGTATTTAAAAATGTACCTAGCGATATAAAAAAAAATACTAAAGATGAACTCACCTATAAATTTCAAGTATGTTATGTTTCACGTCACTTCTATAATAAATAATAGTTTTTAATTGTTCGGGCTATCGGGCTAGCCCTTTTAATTTCGGGCTAGCCCTATCGGGCTATCGGGTTAATCGGTTTCGGGCTCATCGAGCTAATTTTTTATCGGGCTAACCCGTTTGACTATAGCCCTGTCGATTTCGGGGTTTTTCAGACTAGCCCATCGGGTTCGGGCCTGATTGCCATCCCTAATCAATACTATATCTATGACTAAAATTTCAATACATTAATAATCAACCATCGCTATATTAAAAATGAAATTTACTCGAGGTTATAATTTGCCCTTTCCGTCGAACAGAGACACCCCGTCATGGCTCCGCCGAGAATCCTTCTCTGCGGTGACGTCGCCGGCCGTCTTAACCAGCTCTTCAAACGCGTTTCTTCGGTCTCTCTGTCTCTCTCAGCTAGCATATGCGCATATGTATACATTTCAGAAGTTAAGCAACTGGTATAGTAGTATTGCTGAAATTTTATTTTACTTCTCACTTTCAGGTGAACAAAGCGGCGGGTCCGTTCGATGCGCTGCTGTGCGTGGGGCAGTTCTTCCCGGAAACGGCTGACGGTTTGGAGGAGTTTAATGGATACATAGAAGGCCGCTCCAAAGTTCCTCTTCCGACCTACTTCATTGGCGACTATGGCGCCGGTGCGCCGAAGATCCTGTCGGCGGCTTCGAAGGAATCCGCCAATCAAGGGTTTAAGATGGACGGGTTGAGAATAAGCGATAATTTGTATTGGTTGAAAGGCAGTGGAAAGTTCACTCTTCATGGTAATACCAAAAACCTATCAATTTCTGTTAAATTTATCTGCATTATGTGGTAAATTTTATTTATTTATTTTAAATTTCAAATTTGACAAAATATTGGATTAGGTGGCTAATTGGGTTCATATTGGATAGTGCATTGGCTGCATTCACTCTGCTGTGTTGAATCTTTAATGCATTTTAGTATTAATGGAATGCTATTGAACGATTCCTTACTGATGCCAACAAGAGTTGAGCCTGGTGTAATGTAGTTTACTGTGTATTTGGTGTATTGGTTCCATCTGTGAACAAGACAAGTGCAGTTTATGTATGCTTTAGTTATATGCCTGAATTTTGATTATTTATCAGCTTATGGTACAGAAAAGCTCATTAAGCATGCACGGAGTATCAAATTTTCCATTTCTGTGTTGTGCACTCAGCTGTACTGAATGACAATTTTTAGAGTCCGGTGTCCAGTTAGCAAAAGTTTCAAATTTTCTATTTTCATAATATAGCTGATCTACTGCATTCATATCTAGGTTTATCTGTGGCCTACTTATCTGGTAGGAAATCTGAAAGTGGTTCTCAATTCGGCACATACAGCCAAGATGATGTTGATGCACTGAGAGCTTTAGCTGAGGAGCCAGGAGTCATAGACATATTCCTCACATATCCTTGTTAGTTCTGAATGATCTGTCTTTCATGCTCTCTATTTGGGAGTTTGTATGTCAACAGTCTGCAAGGAACAGTTGTTTATTTCCTTAATCAGATATCACTAATGAATGGCCCAGTGGGATCACAACTAGAGCTTCTGCATCTGCTATTCCACCAGAAATTTCAGACTCATCAGGCAGTGATTCCACTGTGTCTGAACTAGTAGCAGAGATAAAGCCCCGGTGAGTTTCTCTCTTCCAGAAAACAAGGTAGTTAATTGGTGTTCATTACTTCTCTTAGATTGTCACAAATCTTATCCCATCACAACAAATCCATCTTTATTTATTGCTTTGATCTCAAGAAGATTATATCATGTCATTCATTCTTCAGGATGACATTTAAGTAATAACAGCAATATGTAAACTTTTATGGTTTCATTTATTTTACTTTCTGTGATGTTTTTTTCTCCAATGCTTTTCCGAGCTTCATTTCTACCACAGGATGCACCAATACCCTCTTTCTTAGCCTTGAATATATTATCAAGCTTCTGAAAGTTACTGCTTTGGCTGTAATAGAATGACTCGACTAGTCAGCTGTTAAATTTACAGATCCTGTTAATGAATAAGAAGGTGGAAGGTCCAAATGGTGGCAAATGGCAACCACTTTCTGGTGAAGTGGCATGCAAGTAGATAGTTTGCATGATTACAAGAGCCTAGTGTTTATAGGCTATTATAGATACATAAGAGAGTCTAGATTCATTACTCTCATTTGACCACATTTGAATATGTGATTACAATGTGACTATGACTATTCAAGTCTCAATTCTCAAACAGATGTAAAAATTTTACAAGGTCTTGAAATTGATAATAGTAATCTACAGTACAAAATTTGCAACCTTTGGAATATAGTCCACTCAGATTACCTTGATATGGATTTTAGTTTAATATATGCAAACAGTAATGTTTTCATTGACTCATTCACCTGACTGCCTGAGTGCACTATTAAATATGGAAAAGAAAGGAATGATAAAAAATGTTGTTACCCTTTGGTGCCTGCTCTTTCTCTGTATCACATTCCCAAATTATCATGGTTGTTGTAATCAACTGGATTTCTAGAATAGTTTGAAACTTCCCCAAATAAAAAGTTGTGCATATTGTAGGTACCATATTGCAGGAAGTATGGGTGTATTCTATGATCGTGAACCATATGTCAATGCTGATGCTGCACATGTAACTCGATTTCTAGGCTTAGCATCTGTTGGAAATAAAGAAAAACAGGTTCTGACATTGCTTCATGGTCTTTCTTTTTCCTGTTTTTAATTGAGTTTCATTATTTCTCTTTGATCTTGATATGCTTCTTATATTTGCACTTTGTAAATTATTTGATATCCTTTTTAGGTGATTATACTTGTTGATAAATTTTTTTGTAATAAATATTTCTCTGATCTAAGCAATTTCATAAAACTTATAGTTTTGGATTAGTGAGGATATAAGTGGTGCTTAATACTTTTGTGAAAGGAATTAGAAAATACTTTTTCTGCCGTATTGTTAATTCACCGTCTCTTTCACATCAGTTCTGTGCACAGATGGGTTTGTGCATTTGTAAAATTGTATTGATCCATTTGTGTACTTATAGACTTATGTTTACATGGTTTGGATGTTACACACTTGATTTTGACGGAAGATTGTTGACTTGATTTCCAATAAAATTTTCTCTTGGTGAAAATGGCTAGAAGTTGTTTCACTACTGTCATAGTGGTAGATATATCTTATAGGCACTTAGTAACATAGGTTGATTTTGGAGTAAGATAATTAGATTTACTTCTAAAGAAGTTTAGCTATTGAAACGTAATCTACATTTGTAATAGTGATAGGCACGAGTACTCCTTGGCATTTGATGACTCACATTTCCAATTTCATGTTATCCAGAAATTCATTCATGCAATTTCTCCCACTCCAGCAGCTTCAATGTCTAAGGCTGAGTTAAGCACAAAGCCATCAAACACTACTTTATCTCCATACGTATGTGTTGACAAAACAGCCCAAACTGAGGGATCAGCTAAAAGACCTGGTGATAGTACTTCTGACTCACAGTATTGGCGATATGATGCTTCTCAAAAAAGACAAAAACATGGAGATGGCAATGGTGATAGGCTGTGCTTTAAGTTTGTCTCTTCTGGGACTTGTCCGCATGGGAAGAAATGCCACTTCCGGCATGATGAAGAAGCAATGGAACAGTACATGAGGGGTATGTGCTTTGACTTTCTCAACAAAGGGAAATGTGAGAGAGGTCCAGATTGCAAATTCAAGCACAATTTACATGATGAATCTGACAGGTCTCGATCTAAAGCTGCAAGCTCCACCAGGTGTATATTCTCAAATCCTCTATGCAATCGGATATGGTCACGATGTTTATTACCTTCTTCCTAATTTCCTTGAATATTCTGTTTATGGTAAAATCTTATGATTATAACAGATGCTTTCTTCCAGATCAAGAGAATGCTGGTTTTGTATGTCAAGCCCCAATGTGGAGTCACATCTAATCACGACTGTTGGAGAATATTACTACTGTGCACTTGCTAAAGGACCTCTAGTACCAGATCATGTGTTGATTCTGCCCATTGAGCATGAACCTAACACCCTATCTCTACCATCTGAATGTGAAGAGGAATTAGAAAGGTTTCAGAACAGTCTCAAGGCTTACTTCAAAAAGCAAGGAAAGGAGCCAGTTTTCTTTGAGTGGGTTTTTAAACGAGGAACTCATGCTAATCTCCAGGTATGGAGAACAACACTGAAATTTGTCTTAATTAATGGTAATATCAGTTTGCTAGTAGTCTTGGAATTATCCTTGATAATCAAGGAGTTGAGTATCTGTGCTATTGATTCTGTGTCATAAATGTGGTTCCCCTATTGGTTATGGTATATATTCAAGATGATACTTTGGCTTAAAGTCTCATTTCATAATTCTGCCATATGATAAAGGATAATCATCTCAAACTTAGGCTGTGACGTGGTGATGCTGCCTATTCCTTCTTCTTTCTTTTGTTTTTTTTTAGGGTAGGAGGCCTCTTTTTGGCCACTTGAACAGTATTATGAGTATGAGAAACCTAAGCAAATAGAATGGTATTGCTATTATGAGTTGTGACTACAAGATCTCATAGCCTGGCTTCTTTCCTTTTAGCATGTACATGTGAAGGATTCGTACCTGATAATCTCTGCTAATAAAGGCTCACTCAGATGAAGCCCTGAACAGAAGGAATGGGACTTTCCTCCTACCTTTGATGGTTAAAGCTTTGCTTTTCTGCTTGGCTAAGTTATGCGTAGTTGCGTGCTCTTACTCTTTATGCTTGCAGGTAGTTCCTATCCCATCAGCCAGGGCGTCCTCTGTTAAAAACATTTTTGATTTGGCTGCTGAAAGATTGGGGATTAAATTTAAAACAATCAAAGGTAAACATCACTATCATCTGTACCAGCAAAAATGCAATACCAAAACCTCAAAGAGAAGTAAACCATAAAGACTAAAAGAGAACAGGGAAAATATCTGTATGTTTCTCAAGCTTAAAATATTCAGCGCACTTATCTGCTGGAACTTTTTAATTGACGGAGTAATTTTTATTTAGTTTTTTGGGGATGGCTGTCTCTGCACTTCAGAAGTTTAATTGTTTCTCAACTTACTCTTTAACTTATACATTGGACCTTCATACATTGATACCTTTTATTTAGTGTTGGTGTTGAACAGAGATGGCTATGTCACAGGTATCATGTTTCTGATCATCTTGCTTATCTTTTTGTTCATTATAGCAGGGCGACAACTATTGCGGACACAGTTTGATAATTCTTGCAGCCAATTTTATGTGGAACTTCCTGGAGGTGTAATTCTCTCACATTCTGTGGAGGAGAACGAAAATTTCCCTGCTCAGTTTGGGCGTGAGGTAAGATGCTAACAAACATCCTATTAAATGGGGCTGTTCGTCTGTTACGACATAATTGTGCAATTCTTGTTCTAGACAATACTTGCCCGATAAATATAGCTGCAAGATCCCCCTTACAACTCCCTCCCCTCCCCGCGCTCGCACACACACACCCCC
>NC_044918.1:16872035-16941252 GCF_003576645.1 Ipomoea triloba
CCCCCCCCCAAAAAAAAAAAAAATAAAATAAAATTGCTCAATCTTCATTAGGAACCATCTCCCCTCGCATAATTCCCCCTTTCAGAAGGAATAGTTTAGAACTGGTAAAGAATGCCTTGCTGCATAAGAACCAAATATTTATATAGCAGCCTAAACTAGAATGCCAAATGGCATTCCAATTGGTATCCTTGGCAACAATAGAAAAAGCTAACCATAACCAGATAAAGGGCGTAATTTGAGACAAATTGCTGCAGAGATGTGCTCCACCAACAATACTAAGACAGCTATACTTTGTATAGTAGATGTGTCAATCTAGTCGAGATTTTAAACTTCTACAAAACACGCAGGTTTTGGCTGGCTTGTTGAATATGGCAGATAGAGCTGACTGGAGGAACTGTAAGCTAAGCAGAGAGGAAGAAATAAAAACGGTTGAGACTTTCAAGAGCAGATTTCAAGAATATGATCCAACTCAGTGATTCAACGCCAAAAGGTACCAAAACAAAACAATTTCTGTCATCGCTGTTATTGCTTTTACATTTGTCAAATCATGCCATTATGCCATTGAAGCATGTTCTACACTATTATGTCATGTACTCCTTATTAACCTCGTGTCATTTGCATCATTAGAAATGTTCAGATCCCGTAGTATCTTTTGCAATGGAAGGATGTCATCTCACCAATCACAGCAGACTGCTCAATCCCGGAAAACACAAGCATCACAAATTTGGCTGGCACTGCAATAGGGTCGTGATCAACACAATATTTCGAGTAAAACAAAAATACAGGCCAATTTAATTCAGGCCTTAGGAGAACCAGCAGTACTGGATGGCAGCTACCATGGGCATATCTGTCATACTCTCTTGGTTTAATTCATTGGGCACCATTTGATTTTATATTTTGTGATAAGATATGAAGAGTGTGTGTCTAAGAGATTATGTGCTATGATTAGTGCTCCATAACTATACTTGAGAGATTATATGCCATTAGTTACCATCTTGAATTTTGAAGAGATTATAGATATAAAGTGTCTTATTTCTGATTTTCTGTATAATCTTTGTACATTTTGATTTTGGGTCATTCCCTTGTATTATTACTAATTTTGGATGTTTGGCATTTTAATATTTCAATCATTATTGCGTGATTATACTATCAAATTATGTATATTCAATATATAAATAATGTACTTTTAATGTATTAAAAATGTAAATTATATTCAGAGAAAGTACAATTATGTGAGTAGTGAAAGTATATTATTTTGCATAATGTACATACACTACACCGATAATATACTTCACTTCATTTTTAAACCAAATACAAGAATTTAATATTCTTTTAAAGTAATTTAACAGTCCGTGAACCAAACACCCCTTAAAATGTAGTGTAAAAATTAAAATTTTAAAAAATAAAAATTTTAAAAAATAAAAATTAAAATGATCAAGATAGATCGACGGTCAAAATTACACATGCGTTGGGGAGAGTTTTGTACTAGACTGGTGTTTCTCACTTCTCAGTAAAAGGAGTCTTCGGCTGCTGAGTCTTCTTCCGCCGGTGAGGTCTGAGACAAGAACTGTCGTTAGCTTGCAATCTCCAGAAATGGTATCTGAAATGTATATTCTTACTGTTTTCTCTCAATTTTCCTAATTTGTTCCGATAATCGAATGATCTGACTGGTGTGTAATTTGATTTAAAAGGCCCAATCAGCGAAGCCGATCTGGAGCCCGGTGCCGGAGTCGATGTATCCAACCCTAGCGTTCCTCATGCTCGCCGTTGGTCTCGTCGTGACTGCCGGTTTCTTCATGTTAGTCTCCGATCTATCCATTTTTCATATTTACGGGTTTGCCTTTTACTCCGTAATATTTTATCTGGTTAGCATGTTTTATTGCATTGAGAGGGATGCATTTGCAGTTTAGTAAATGAATGAATTCTGTTGTCTTTGATAGTGTAGAGCAGCCTTTATAATTAGATATCAGATGTTGAAAAGCATTATTGTTTTGTTGATTTTTTCTCAGTTTTGCATTTGAATTATGTTCTCCATAAATGGTTTGTTGGAAAGGATAAAATGAACAATGTTGGTTAGGCATCCAATTAGACATTATTTGGGGTGACGTGGGAAACTTGCACTCACTACTACCCAAGAGTGTGCATTGGGTAAACCGCCTTATGACCCTAGCTGCAAAGGACTACAAGGAGGTAAATCAGTCTGGGTTGTCCATAACTGACCGCCTCAAAACAAGAAAGTTGAGATTCGAACTCGTGACCTTGTGGTTACAAGTTTGCATCATTAGCCACTTGGCTTGGGTTACCCCTAATTAGGCGTTATTTGATTTGATAATTGCTGGTATTCACTTGTCAAATGGAAGGCATTTGATTTATGTCTTGTACACTGCTGAGGAAGAGATCCATTACTGGATATGAATAGCTTGATATTGATCCTCTCTACAGTGGTACATTTAGGTGTGTCATATGAACAATGTTCAAGGCTTCAAGTGAATTGCTCGAATTCACTGATTTTGATATGATAGATAATTATAGCTAAAACTTCAATCTTTGATATGTTAATTTTGAACCAAATTTTGAAATGTCGGTACAAATCTAGACAATTTTTTAACCTTGTCCAAAGACCCTCCCAACAAAAGAGGATGAACAGTCACTGAAGCTACTATTATGGTGCTTCTATATAAGTATATTGCAGATAGCATTTAGCATTCAATTGCCTCATCCTTTCCTGCAGTGAGATGTGGCTACTGGAAGAACCTCTGGTGCTTTGAACGGAAATGAAAGAATCATACTAAGAATAGAGGCCATAATAGTAATTGGCATCTTAGATGCGAAGGGTACCAAACCTTGAGGACATGCTCATTGAGGGTGTTTGGCAGCACCAATAAGCTAGCTAATAGCTTATTGACTTGGGTTATGTTTGGAAAAGCGGTTAGAGTGGCCTATTGCTCTAGTTGCTCTCCAATTACCTATTTAGGAATGATGTAGTTGGAGCGGTCCGCTGCCCATCACTCCAACCGCTTTCTACGTTGGGACTTGGGGTAAGGGTCTTGTTGGAGTGGTGAGCCGCCCTCCCAAATGCACTATTGGTAAAAAGTTGGCCTCTGGCTTTAAGAGATGTTTGGTAAGCAGCCTTTAAAAAAAAAGATTGCTTATGAGAAACTACTTGGAGTAATTTATAGCTTCTTAGAAACTACTCAAACTAGATTTCAATTTACCCCTGTACTTTTACACTAATGACGTAATAAAAACCTTTTTCTTTTCTTTTCTCTTCTCTCTCTCTCTCTCTCTTCCACCATTTTCTCCCTTTTGATAATTTTTTTCGTCCCTCCCTTTAATTACACAGTGATTTCAACTCTTTTCTATAACATTTTCTCTCTTTCTATAAAAATTTTCGACTATGAAATAACAAAATAAGTGTTAATAATGATTAATTTAATCTTATAAAACATAAATATAATATAAAATACATTTAACATTTAACATATCTATAATAAAACATTCTGGTCATAAATAAAAATAGATTAAATTATTAGTATGCTTTTTAAAGATTTTTTTGTAAAGGAAAGAAAATTACATCATTTTACATTAATTAACTACTTAATTACCAAACACTTCTAGTTTACTTAGCAGCTGCTAGTTTATCAGCTAGCTGTGCCAAATAAAGTGTTTGCATCCTAAAAGAAAGGGGCTGAGGATAAGTGTGATTTTATGTCTCATCTTCTGGAGGTGTTCTTGTATGTTGGGATATGATAGAGAAGAAGAGAAACCAAATTGTTGTATATGACTTGGTTTCTTTCCCATTGTATTTAATCTATTGGTAGATAGCGTTTAGGGGCTTGAGAGAGGCATATTGGATATAAGGCTTTTCTATCCTCCAATATGCAATTAAATTCTATAACATCATGATATGCCTAGAAATGCAAGTTTCAAAGTGTTTGTGTTATATCTCTAAATAGAAAGGAATCAATGTAAAGCTTCTTATCCCCTCATCCTCTGCTAGGCTAATATTGAGTTCTGTGGCATCAAAATAGACACAAACCAGCTCTTTACAAGGACATTATTCTTGCTCTCTCTCTTCCTCAAAAGACCTATATACCATGTAATCTGGTAATAAGACACCTTTTTTTTTTTGTGCAGCTATGGGGCTACTTCTTCTAGAAAGAATCTGAGTCTTGCCAAGGAGCTCACCATAGGTGCTGTGGCATCAGTATTCTTGGTACGTTATCAATAAATACCGAATATTACAGTATTTGACGTTTTGTTTCATGTATGTTGCTCATCTTAGACCTCCATTTCCTTTGTGCAGGGTTTCGGATCCTTGTTCTTACTGCTTTCCTGTGGTGTTTACGTTTGATAACTTAACATCGCACTAGACCTAATTTTGTTTTTGCAATTTCTACGGGGTGATGCTTTTTGACAGTGTCGTTAGAACTAATTTGAGTATGAGTATTTGAGCGGAGCATCTATGATGTGTAATCCTCATCAAACTATAAATCTACTAAACTAGGAACCCGTACCAATGGAACTTTACCTTTTTCTTGTTGGACACAAAAGTTACATCGCCATTGCCTCTCTTCAACACATTTGCATCTTAGCCATGATATATGAATTAGAGATCCCCATATCTAAATTAGAAATTGAGACATTAGCCATGACGATGATGAAGGTGGGTGAGGTTGACTGGTTGAGGGGGGGTGGTGATGGGTGGCCATGACAGAAGTGGAGAGGCGTTGAGAATATATGGTCATGATACTCGGAAACTCAAAAGTTACGATAAAACTTTTCTTCTTTTTTGGTTTTGTTTTTTTTTTCTCATTTTTTATTTTACACCAAAATTCTCAATTCTTGTCTTTGACACATTGCCCCTTTAAAATGTAGTGAAACAAATGTCCTTTTTTTTTTGGAAGAAGTGTCCCAATTTTATATTGTGGGTCTTAATTGGAGTCACAAAAGACATGTGGGGTAGAGTACAATAAAAGAAGCTATTTCATAGTCCTTAGAGCAATCCCAACAATTTGACAATTGTTGGCTTGTTGCGACATTTAATTATAAACTTTAAAAAAAAAAGAGGTGATTATTAGGGTAATCACACCAATGCATTTTTATTTGTTTTTAGAATAGTAAAGAATTGAACAATTGCTTTTTAACTGATGTGAGACTTGATTTTTAACAGCATTTTTTTTCTGCAAAAAGTCAAAAACTGTTAAAAAAAAATGTGAAGTGCATGCTTGGAGTGCACTCATGTGCCTAGTGAACGTGTGTTCCACATGTGTCGGGCGTGTGGCGACCATTTTGACTTTTAACTGTTGAATTTTTTTTAAAGAAAAAATTGTTAGAAAGTTTTTTTTTCTTTTCTTTTTCTCTCCTATTTTTGACTGTATCCTATATGACAACCTAAAAAATTGTGCAAAAATTCAACCGGTATGGATGCTCTTAGTTGACGACAACCCTCAATTACACAACATGTGCACACTAGGCACTGTTTGTGCACGAAATGTGCACCAATTTATTTGTTTTTAGAATAGTAATGAATTGAATAATTGCTTTTTAACTGATGTGGGACTTGATTTTTAACGTCATTTTTTTTTCCTGCAAAAACTATTAAAAAAAGTGAAGTGCGCGCTTGGAGTGCACTCATGTGCCCAATGAGCGTGTGTTCCACATGCGCCTGCTGGGGCGCGTCAGAGTGGCCAATAACTGGCGGCCACTTTGACTTTTAACCGTTGAATCTTTTTTTTTTTTTTTTTCTTTTTAAGAAAAAAATGTTAGAAAGTTTTTTTTCCTTTTCTTTTTCTCTCCCATTTTTGTCTCTATCCTACATGGCAACCTAAAAAATTGTGCAAAAATTCAACCGGCATGGATGCTCTTAGTTGACGACAACCCTCAATTGCACGACATGTGCACACTAGACACTGTTGGTACACGAAATGCGCACCAATTTTTTCCCCTTCTCTAGAGTGACTCACTTTACCCTAGAAATTTTATTTCTCAAAGAACCTCTGTCTCCTCTCTCCTATTTTTCCTATCCACCTCACACAAAAAACCTCCATAAAAACCTTTGTTGTGCATGCTTTTAAAGCATTCTCAATATTTAAGGATCTTGTCATATATATATGTTTGTTTGCACGCGCGAATGTATTTGCTACATAAGAGAGAGAGAGGAAGAGCAAAGTGAGAGAAAATAAGAAATCAAAGAAACTAAAAAAATTGCCCATTCCCCATGGGTGCGGTTGGTGCACGCACGCAACGCACACCAATAGACTTTTCATCTGTTTTTTCTCTATCTCTTGAAGATCCCACAAAAAATCATCTATTAAAAATGCATTTTATTCCATTTCATACTCTATCTCTTTCACGAGGACAAAATAATTCAAGAAAATCCCCAAAAGAGTATTGTTGTGTTTGCTCTTTAATCACAAATAATTAGAACTCAAATGTTTTTTTGTTTTTTTTTTGTTTTTTTTTTTTTGGTTGATAGAATTCACATCTTCATAAATAGGTCTCTATATTTCACACCGATTGCGTGTCTTTCGCATTATCGCTTCCTGATCTATTCTAGCCATTTCATCTCATCCCTCTAAATCCCTACTGTTTTGTTACTCCTCTATATTGCTACTATACTATCGGTGCGGTGAACGTGCTCGCTAGGTACGTTAATATAATTTGTTTTATTTTGTTTTCCTCCTCTTTTTCTCCCCCCACCAATTTTTTGTTGATGGTTGGGATGCTCTTAAAAAGTATTGAAAGAAATGCCCAATTTTGGATTTGCAAATATATTCAAAAACCAAAAGACTTTTGGTTGATAGAAATAAGAATTGACATTTCCATTAATAAGTCTCCAGATTTCACACCAAGTGCGTGTCTTTCGCTTTGTCGCTTCCCAGTACATTCTAGTTCTAGTCATTTCATCTAAACCCCCACTGTTTTGCTGCTTCCCTCTCTACTGCTACTATACTACTCTCACCATTTCCAAGTAGGTCAGGTCCAGCTAGCTAACCAGTAACCACCGTCTTTAACCTCAATCCGCCATGGAAACTCCTCAGCAGCCGCCGAGGAGGCGCGGCCGTCCGAAGGGATCTTCTGCCAAGTCCAAGGAGGACAGAGATCGCGAGCAGCCGCACTCCGCCGCCGCCGCCGCCACTCCCAGGATGAGAGGACCTGCAGCTGACAAGAAGGCCGCCGCTGCCGCCGCTGACGAGAAGTACGCGCAGTGGAAGTCGCTCGTTCCCGTCCTCTATGACTGGTTTGCTAATCATAACCTCGTCTGGCCGTCGCTGTCCTGCCGGTACGACGCCGTTTTAGCTATCGTGCTTTTTTCTTTGTTCTTCAGGTTTTGAGAGAATTTCTCTCGGTGTTTGCGATCTCAAACCCTAGAGTTCCTGATCTGCTCCCAGGAGCTCTCTATTCCTGCTTGTTAGTTTATATATGCAGTTGTTAATGCTGGTAAAGTTGCTTAGCGATTTGTGTGAGAATGATGGCGTTTTATTTACTTGCTTTTGTTAGTTTGTATGTATGAGGTTTGTTAGCTTGTGAAGTGTTGCGATTTGGTGATAGAAGTTTATGTTTTCTGAATTTATGTCTGTGTTAGGTGATGAAATGGGGGAGGAAGCAGAAGGGCCAAAAATTTGGAATATTCCATTCTCCTACTTTTTAAGGAAACATAATTGATTGAATATTCTTCTGACACTATAATTATAATTAAATAAGAGTCAGGACCATTTGTTTACTGTATAAATTGGTTTATATAGGTTATTCATTATTGTGTTGAGATCACAGATAAACCATTATGGTATGGTATTCTGTTTAAGTGAATTGGCCAAAGGAGGAAATTGCCAAGTAACTCAAATGGAAATTGTTCATTGCCAAGTTTGCCCCATATGGGATCTCTTGACAGTTTTAACTAGTGTAGCTAAAATACTGGTTGTGGTGAACCCTTCTACCCTGTAATGTATTTTCAGTTTCAACCTGGGGCTGATCAACTATACTTTTACTTTTTGGAATGGATGGAATCTGTACATTATTCAGATTTGATGCTCATATTAATATTTGAATGGATAGATGGGGTCCTGTGGTTGAGCAGCACAGTCACAAAAACCGCCAACGACTTTATCTTTCAGAACAGGTTTGCCTACTTTTGCCATAAATCATATTTTCTTATATTAAAATAGTTAGTATCAACAATTTTAGTTGTTTGCTTTGCTTTTATTATTGCAATGGAATATTGCCAGTTTCACTCCTGAATCTGGTATAGTTAAAATCATGCTACATTGGAGTAATGGCCATGTTTGTAGGCAAGTAAAACTAGTTGCAGAGTTTCTTCTCTTTGTCTGATCTTGTATGAGGTTCCAATTCTTTTGGGGCAGGGGTGAGACTTAGTTGCTTGATGGATATGATGCTATGGATTATCCTTATCAACATGTTTGGTTCATAGAATAAGTCAGGAATGAAATTACATTTTGGGAATATGCCTATTTTGCCAGTAGGTTTAGTGTTCTATTTCTGGGGATATCATCCCTAGGAATGAGTGGTTCCCTTTGCTAGAGGAATTTCCGAGGAGAGGCTTAGCATTAGCTAGTCTTGACAAGCTAGGAATAGCTATTCTTCTATGAACCAAATAATGGAATAGAATTCTTATCATATTCCTCATTTATTCCACTTTATGGAATAACATTTTATATTCGCCAATTTTCATTTTGTGAACCAAATATGCTGTAATAGTTATGTGAAATAGAGTAACTATTGTTTCCTTTCTACATACATATTTATCTGGATTTCTGTTACACAAAAATACCCTCTTCCATACCTGCAATGGCACATTGTTGTCTGAAGGTGCGATCTTTGGTGCTCTCACTTCTTTATTTAATTGCTTCCACACTGCCATGTGGCTTGTGTAGTTAAGTAGTTTTCATCTCCTATTTTTACATGTTGCTTAGTATTCCATATTTGTTTGTTCTCGGATATCTATTTGACTCACTTTCTCCACTCATCATCAGACAGATCAATCAGTGCCAAACACTTTGATTGTAGCCAACTGTGATGTGGTTCGACCCAGGATTGCAGCGGACAGTCACATATCACACGTAATTATATTGTATCTTATATTCAAAGTCTTATTTATCTTGCTTAAGTACTTGTCTCTAATCTTTCTATCTGATTTGATTTATGTATTTCATTTCTAGTTCAATGAAGAATCACGCTCACCTTATGTCAAGAAGTACAAAACCATTATACACCCAGGGGAGGTATGAAAACTTTGTACACAAATATTTTAAATTCACATGTCCTAATAAGGTCTAATTAATAAAAAGAAGGCATAATAAAACATTTAAAAGAGTTTAAAATAATAGAACGCTTAGGTGAGGAGATATGGAAAAAGGTTTTGAGAAATATAGTACCTATCCTTACAATTATCCTGTGTCAGTTGGTAAGACATTAGGAAAGTAAAAAATGTAATAAGCTTGGTGGTTTATTCTTTCAGATCTTTTTATGTGGTATTTAGGCATAATGACTGAAAGATGAACTTTATGCCCTGTTTGAACATTATTATATTGCAGGTTAACAGAATCAGAGAGCTTCCTCAAAATAAAAACATAGTGGCAACCCATACTGATAGTCCTGAAGTAAGCATTTGTATTAGATATTTAAGGTCTTCTTGTTTCTAATATTTTATTTTCTCCCTTTCCAGCTTATCAATATTTTCTCCTAGTTAGTTATTTGAAAGAGAAATCATTTGACAAATTTTATCATTATGCATTAGGTTCTAATTTGGGATGTGGAAGCCCAACCCAATCGACATGCTGTTCTTGGAGCTGTTGCTTCACGCCCAGATTTGGTTTGTATCCTCTCATTCCCCAAAATATTTTTTGGCGATTTTTAGCGCATATAGTTTCTAGCGTTTATTTTATCTTTCCAATATATAACTTAAGTTCACAGATACTTCACTGGCTAGCAGTCTCAGACTTAAGATGCAAAGGGATATTGTATATGAAAAATAGTAGTTATACACATCTGCTGGCTGTCTGAAAAATATTTCCTTTGTGAATATGGTACAAATTAACTTGAAAAGTATAATAAAGTAGGGCTCTGCATTTGTTTCTTATAAGAGTTGCACTGATGTAATGATGTTATGAGATAGAAATGTAAATTATTATTGGTTGAGCATTAGGAAATATACATATACTGTAGTTCACAAACTCCTATCTTTTTTGGCATATATGATTAAGGGGAAGGTATTGAAGTTGTTATGTTTGCATCTCATATTCCAAATGTTCTCACTTGTTGATTTTGAACATAATGGTGAACACTTTTCTCTCTTTGCATCCTGAAAGTCATTGACTGGTACAAGGCAAGAATTTTATGAGCAAACAAATATGCCTTATAAAGCCCCGGAGTTTTGAGGAAATATGAATCTATGATGAGTGGTGAAGTTATCAAAATTATTATTCCTGAATTACAAGTTCCAAATGTTTCTCCTTTTGAACACAAGAATGGGAACTATTTTGGGTCTGGTATTGCATTTTGAAACCCATGTACTCTTTCTAAGTCAAGAACTTTATGAGTGATGTAGACTGCAAAGAATTATACATGTAAGGGTTATTTTTTCCTTATTGGAATCCTCAATTTCTTTCTTAGTGTTGGTTCAATTCTAGACCTTCTTGGAGAAAATAAATGTGGTATAGTTTAACAATATATGTTGCAATTTTAATTTTCTTCTTAATGTATTAACCAACTAGTTGAATTGTTTTTCCCCCCTTTTTCCTACCAGACATTGATTGGACATAGTGAGAATGCAGAATTTGCATTGGCAATGTGCCCCACTGAACCCTTTGTGCTCTCTGGAGGTTAGAATTTTTTCCACTATTATGTGATTGTACTCTCAATCTTTATGGTGTGATTGCATCTTAGGGTTATCTAACTAATTTATACTCCGTAATTACTTTCTTCCATAGAAAAGTTGATTACTCTTTTTTGTCACACTGAAACTTCCTCATTAGCCTAATTTAATGATATGGATACTTTGAGTACATCAAGATGAGCTGTGCATGCCTGTGTGATTTATTTTTATTTTTATTTTTACTTTATAGGAAAGGACAAATCTGTGGTACTGTGGAGTATTCAAGATCATATATCAACATTGAGCACAGATGCACAAAAACCTGCTGGTTCATCTATTAAGGCAGCTGATAATCCCTCTATTCAAGCTCGTGGAATCTTCCAAGGCCATGAGGATACCGTTGAAGATGTTCAGTTCTGCCCATCAAGGTAGCTGGATTTTGCCTCCTATATTCTTTTGTGATCTAAGGTTTCTTATCAGTCTTCTTACTTTCGTTTTTGGTCCTGGCACAGTTCACAGGAATTCTGTAGTGTTGGTGATGACTCATGTCTCATTCTCTGGGATGCTCGAGTTTGTACTAGTCCAGTTGTAAAGGTTGAATGATCTTTTTGTAGTTTGAATCTCTATTCTATTTTGTGCATTTTTATTCAATTGATTATTATAAGAAATTTCTTTTCCAAGTTCTTACATAAGTTGGTGGTCTCTACTTTTCTGTATATAGGTTGAAAAAGCTCATAATGCTGATCTCCACTGTGTTGACTGGAATCCTCATGATGGCAACTTTATTATCACTGGGTACTTCTCTCACCAACTTTTCAGTAAATCCAGTTTATAAATAATATTGAAAATCACTGTTATGAAGGACTCACTAGTTCTGTGTGAATGTGCGATATCACTCAGATCTGCAGATAATTCTGTCCGCTTGTTTGATCGACGTAGTTTAACTTCGAATGGAGTTGGCTCACCAGTCCATATCTTTGAAAATCACAAAGCAGCAGTTCTTTGTGTGCAGGTATTAAGTAGGTTGTCTTGTTCATTCTACTTCTGATGCACATTCAATACTTTTGCTAGAGGATTTTCAGATTACCACAGCTAGACTGAAATGGTTTTTTTTCCCAGTGGTGTCCAGACAGGTCCTCTGTATTTGGGAGTACTGCAGAGGATGGTCGTTTGAATATTTGGGATTATGATAAGGTAACGTGATGATAGGAAAAACTATCAATCAAAATAATTAATGCAATAATGACATAATTGCTCCAAGGTTAATTTAACATATGGACAATCTTATGAGATGCCTCTTTCCATATTCTTTCAGGTTGGTGAGAAGGACAATGAGACACCTGCTCCAGGTTTATTTTTCCAGCATGCTGGGCACAGGTTGGTACCATACCATACTTTATCAGTGCTCGAACTGGATTTATATATGTTAAATCTCTGTAGTAGCCTTATCCATTGCTTTCTTCATTTTTCTTGATCATATCATTTTCTGGAGATAGCTGCGTAGTGATTTATTTATTTATTATTATTTTTTAAATACGTTATTTGGGTTTGGGAAAACACAAGGAAATGTGAGAATTATAACACTTCAGGCATGTATTAGATACTCTTTCTTACAACTTTTTCTCACCCTGACCTTGTATGAGCAACCTAACTCTTAAATAAAACTTGTGAGATATAAGAAGATGATTATGTCACTTGGGTTGCTAATAGATGATTTAACACAGGGAAGAAAAAGTTAGGAATAAATTTGCAATAATGGTAACCATCAGATATGGTCACATGAAGGTTACGAGAATTTTAAGAACTTATGTTACCAGTTTACCACTACTCCCATAAATAAAGTAATAATTTAAAATTAATATTTAAATTATATGCAAATAAAATATCTGTGTAAAATGATCAAGAATTTATTATATTAAAAATATAATACTCTGTAAAAACTAGTCCAGAAGAGTTCATTAGAAGAGTTAAAAGTCAAACTTTATAAGAAAATATCCTTGGATATTATTCAAAGTTTCAAACATTATAACTCTTTGCGTTAAAGATCTCTTTTGGGCTTCCCAAACTTCAGGAAAAACCGAAAAAACATCCTCCAATTTTTTGAAACTCTTCCATGAAAGAAACCTCATCTAATTTTCCCTAGCAATCAAAGATAGCTTATGAGGTTCAGAGGTTGTGTGTGTGTGTATCTATATAAATATCAAGTGAGAACCAAACCTTAGGTAAAAATAGTGGATTAATTCTAGCGCTTGATATGGGATGATCAACAACTGTAAAGTAAGGGAAAAAACGTTGTAAGGGCATCTAGCAACAACAATCGTAGATATGTAATGATGCAATTAACTGTTACATGTCCTTGATTACACTTGTAGTTGCACAATGCACTTCTAAAATCCTAGTTTTGGGTGCATGTTTACATATCAACTGTTGCACTTGTAGTTATTACTCATTGCATGTTTGCAATTCTCACTGGACCTGCCCCTATATATATAGAGAGAGAGTTAATCCCACTAGAGGTCTCTTGTCTTTGATGGCAATTCCAAATTTAGTCTCAAACTATCGTTTTTGACATTTAACATCCCAGACTATTATTTTTGGACACTTTTAGTCCTTCTCATGACTTTTCGTATTTTTAGTAAGGGCATTTTTGTCTTTTCATATTTGTCTTTTGTTATTTTTCCGGTTTCAACCAGTTTAATTGGTTTAGGACTTTAGGTAACCTCTAATTTTTAGTAATCATATTTTTCAACGGATTTTTAATAAAGTCCTAAACCAATTAAACTGGTTGATTATTGAATATAGCAAAATAATATGACTAGAGTAGTGGAAATACAATTTTTAACTAATCTTAACATTATACGACACCCATTTGAAGCATTTAAACTTGATAACTGACTAAGCATTGGGCAATGAACCCTTACAATAAATGAAAAATACACTTAATCATATATAGGGTTAAAGGACTTGTCTTGGGACTAAACAACATCCTGTGAGACGACATGCATATTCTACTTTTGGAATTCGGCACTGTGCCTCTCCGGCTCCATAGAATTTTCCTATATATATATTCTGATATATAAAACATATAAGACTCAGAAGACAAATATTCTGTAATGTCTTGCCCATAAGATTATCAGAGCCCAAACAATTAACTTTAGATGACCAGCATTCTGATTAATAAATTCCTACCAACTTAAAATAAAAATTTTAACTTTACAACATCAAAATATTACGGAGTATTCAAGTTATTGATTGTCATGTCTGAACCTTAAGTACTTCATTACTATATCAATTTCCAATACTTTTGTTCTGTTTCTGTCAGTGCAAATCCATAACAGAAATTCCTTGCATCTATCTTGATTTCAGGGATAAAATTGTTGACTTCCACTGGAATGTGGCTGATCCATGGACAATTGTAAGTGTATCTGATGACTGTGACTCCACAGGTGGAGGTGGCACACTACAGGTATTGACATTTAAAACATAATTGTTGGAACCAGTCTTTTCACACGTTCTCGATTTGCCTGATATGTTTCAATTGGTCCATGCAGATATGGCGGATGTTGGATTTGCTGTATCGTCCTGAAGAGGAGGCTCTGGCCGAGCTTCAAAAATTCAAAGACCATGTAAGCAAGTGCGCTCCAAAATCTGATTCCTAAGTATTAAATGCTTGTGTACTCATTACTCCTTTGAAGTATGAGTCTAGTAGTGTACCAATCCAAACATTGTAGGTGGGAAGGGAACCCATTGTTAGGACTGTCCCTGTAACTTTATAACCTTTTGACTGAAGATATTTGGAGCTGTGCTTGATAATCCTATTTAACAGATTGTTTTGTTCCTAATGTGTATGGAGTACCTAGTGAGTTTGAACTTTGAAGTCTATTGTTGTATCCTAGACCTTGATACACGTTTATTTTAGTATATTGCAAGTTCATTTTTAACCTACTATATGCTCCTTTTTAGTTAGGGGAAAATATAGGATATGTTTATTTTTTGGATCAAGGTCTATCTTGCAAGACAGACTCCTGAAGTTGATATAATTTGTTGTTTGAGGTTGTAACTTGCTTTCTTTTTTCTTTTCTTTTTTTTTTTTTTTTTGAGTTCTACTAACTTTATTACATTGTAGTATTTATTCATACTTTTCTCAAAATTGTTGCATCGCAAAGAGTCAACAATGCTTCTACTAAGGTTCGATCTCATGACCTCTCTTATGGGAAAGTCATGACATGTTATATGAGCACAAGATGCTTGGCTGAAGATGTAACTTGCTATTTTGCTAAAATTGTTTTGGGGTCTTAGAATTTAAGATGGGCACTGGGCAAATGAACGGCTATATTGAACTAATCAGTTAGTTTAACTTGTGACAGACGTAATAAACTGATTTATTATAAGGTGAGATTCTCTCAACAATTTTAAGGGGCTGTGCTTTTCTGCATCCAACCGGTACCTAACTAGGCAACTACCAAATTATGTTGTTGACCTCAGATTCGTAGATTTCGTAACTTTTCCCACAATCTTGCAATTTCCAAGTGTTCACTGTAGGGATATTAGATTTGGTAGATTGTGTGTGTATATGGCGTGGAACTGATGCAAGAAAAACAAGAGTACTAAAACCAGTGAGAATGGGGGGCCTTCTTGTCCCACCTCTATTCTAACAATTACAAACTCTTAAGATTTGATTTGTCCAAATGGTCTCTGCCATGGATTTACAGATGGTGACATAACATGAGAGCCCTTATTATTATTACAAAGGTTTTATTCTGCTCAAAACAACCTTTTATTTATTATCTTTTTGAGTGGCGAGAGAAACACATAGTTATTACCTAAGAGTTGAGATTTGAACTTGTGACTTTGTAGTTACAAATTTGTATCATTAGTCATCTTGATTGGGGTTACCCTCTTTATTTATTCTCTTATGTTCCATACAATAATGTAACTTTTAAAATATTACAATTTGATAATATAACTTCAAAAACTTTACAATTATTGAATAACCGATTAACGAAATTGAATAGAGCACACAAATTCATCTCCTAATTCCATGATATAATTTGGTGATAAGTTACATTTTAAAAGAAAATGTATAGTAAGCATAAGTTCAAATTTCATTAACCTCACCACTCTTTGAATGTACCAAAAAGTTGCAATAGCAATAACTAATAAGTACTTATAGATATATAGGGTCATAATTATAACCTCAAGGCCTTGCCTAAATGGCAATAACCATTTATTTGTATGGTGAGTGTTGTTCTCTTTATAGGGTAGTTAGTTATTGCTTGTTTGGAGGTGTCATATTTAATTCTTATAATAAATTATTCTAGTAACGTACTATTTACTGGTATTCACCCAATAGAGAAAAAATAGGAAAAAATTACAAAAAATATGATTAATAGAAATCAAGAGATGTCATTTTTAATGAACATGAGTAGGGTTGATCTTTATTCTAGTAACGTACCATCTACTAGTTGTTTAACTGTGTATTCACCCGATGGAGAAAACAAGGAAAAAATTACAAAAAATATTATTAATAGAAGTCAAGAGATGTCCTTTTTAGTGAACAGGAGTAGGATTGATCCTATTCTTATAATAATTTATTCTTGTAACGTACCATCTGCTGGGCCTGGTTGTTTAACTATGCATTTACCCGATGGAGAAAAAAATAGGGAAAAATTACAAAAAAAAAAAAAAAAACGATTAATAGAAGTCAAGAGATATCCTTTTTAGTAAACATGAGTAACAGGGTTGATCCTATTATTGGCTGAAAAGAGTGAGAAGAAGAAGCAGTAAAAGGAGGATGATAAGCAGGAAATAAGAGAGTAGAGTAAAAGTATGATGATGATGATGATGATCTGAAACGTGGACAGTGGCATAATGGCATCATATCATAATTTTGTTATTTAGTAATTACAGAGTACACTGGTGGCCTGCCTGCCGATTACGTGTGGAATCATGCAAAATTACAGGACACATCCTACAAGATGCTCTTTTCTCATTTATTTTTCAACTGTTGTGCAAGGACAGATCTTTATATTTTGCACCTTATTTATTTATTTATTTTTTAAATTTTTCATACTATTACTTCTGAGTGGTATACATGAGAAACAAGTTCAAATGAGAATTAGACTTCACGTGAGAACATGTGAATTAATCTTTTCCGTCCATCTAAGATGATCAATGGTTAAAAATTAAGAAAAAAATGTGGTGTCATTTCTATAATTAGGATTGTGTATTTGGAAACGCTTGATAATGGATTTGAATTTTTTTTAATGTACTATCAATTATTAGCGAATGCACCACATCTTTTCCCTTTTCTATGTATTTTTCAAATACGATAATTAAAATTTACTAGGAATCACAAAATATAATTTGAATTATTTTTTTAAATTATTTTTATTTATAAGTATTTTAATATTGAGTATAAAATTTTGCACGCATTGGGTATACAAAATGCTAGTATCAATATAAACATCTAGATTTTAATACTATCATAATCAAAGCATCTACCTTATTGCAGAATATGATTCTAGGGTACTAAATTAACCACATAAAATTAAATTCTAAATACCAACGATAATGATATCCTCGATAGATGCTTTTGATCATAAAAGGTGCGCTCATTGTTGAGCATATAATATATAAATATAAATATACAATCTAAGTATCAATTTAGACTTTTAGTTCAAAAGAAACACATAATTCAATTCACCTAAGAATACTTTTTTGTTTCCTTTAAAATAAAAGTCTTGAAAAGCCCTATCTACTATCTACTAGCCTAAAAGCCAGCCCTCTATATATTCCCTTATCACTTCACTTATTCTTCTTCTTTTATTTTATATTTAAATTAAAGGGAAATCTTTTTATCATTGACCACTTTAGAGCAAGGATTGGTGGCAATATAATATTTAGTAGTTAAATCAGTTTTATGTGTATATATTCCCTTTGAATATCATTATAATTGGCCTTATTGGGATAGGGTTGGGAAAGTTAATCTAATTTTTGACTTAATAAAGTTGTATGTGATTTATAAATCGCATTTCTATAAGTATATAGTTGTATTTGATGTTAACCATTTATAAATTTTATCATTTTAATCATTACTTTCAATAAATTTAAAAAGGATATATATATATATATATATATATATATATATATATATATATATATATATATATATATATAATTCAGATCTATCTAAAAATAAGAGCTGTCGTGCATGAGAGAACTAAAAATCAATCAAAGTCATCAATCTAGAAATATCATAAACAATTTTAAAAAAATACGGTGGCATTTTATAAATAACACGAACTTTGAAGTGCAAATAACAACACTATGGAGTGCATTTAACAACATAGAGTACAACAATATATAAAGTGCACATGAACTTTGAAGTGCAAGGAATAACACTTTGGAGTGCACTTAACAATATCACAAAGTATAATAACAATATAAAGTATACTCAAGCAACAATCTTAAGTGCAATTAACGTTATCATTACTTGCACCAAATGTGAAAGGTAAATTACTTACACTCTATAATGTAAAAGGGTTGCACTTTATAGTTATGTTACTGGGACTTTTTACTTGCCGTTGTTATTTATACTTCAAACACCTTTTACTTGCAGTTCAAAGTTCGAGTTATTTACAAAAATGTCAGTGCATTTTTTTTTTAAATTTACTTCTGAACCCTTAGATCTTTCTAGATGGATGACTCCAATTAGTTCCTACCCGCAGTTCTCACAGAAGTGCACCTCTATATAGGGTTCAAGTTAGAACTGACTCTAGGTAAAAAGTGCAGACTAATTTAACTCATCCATTTGAATAAATCAATTGTTATGAATTACGATGAGTGATTATAATCAGTCTTCACTTTTTATTAAAAAAAAAAATCATGTTATTATTTCAACCTCCCTCCTCACACGAGCACACATTTATATATATCAAATTTGAGACATATAGCATCTGTTCAGGATCATATATAACATGTATGTTTCCATTATGAGCATCTAAGAATTTTTTTATCTCTTTTTTGAAGTCTTGGAAAGCCGTACCTACATGCCTAAAAGCCATTTATCTAGATTCCCTTATCACTTCACTTCTTTATTTATTTCCTTTTAATTAAAGAGATTTTTTTTTAAAATTCTTTTTTTAATTTTTTTTAATCATTGACCACTTTAGAGCAAGCAAGTTAAGGGTGGGTGGCAATAAAATATTTAGTAGTTAAATAAATAAATATACACACAAACACACATTCCCTTTGAATCTCATTATCATCATTGACCTAATTATATTGGAATGGAAAAGTTATTCTGATTTTTTACTTAAAAATTGTTAAATCTCAAAATTAGATTGACTCGATTTATCTTTTCATAAATCTGAAACGAGTTTATAAGGTGTAAGATATAATCTAGTGGATTGAAGCCGGAAAAACATGGATTATTAAAAAAAAAAAAAGAAGAAGAAATGATGTAGGTGACAGTTGATGCTCTCACTATAAATAATTTTTTTTAAATAGTGGTTTGGATGCCAACTTCAAGTAATTAAACCCATGCCCCTAAATTAATATTCTGCAAAATTAGTGGTGATCTAAGCTTTGTTGGCTTGTTGCAACTGCTCATCAGCAAAACTCCCCAAAAAATTAATTATTAAGGATAAAATAATTATTGCTTGTCCAAATGAGAAAAGAGAAAAGCAAAAAAACAAAACAAAATATATGATGTCTTGTTAGTATCAAACTATCAATCTGACTAATTAAGATTAAAACATTTGTTGTTGTCTGGTTCCTAAATTTCATCCCAGCCAGACCTGTTTCAATCACATCACAACCAAATCTAACTTCCCTGTTCAAAGAAAATGAAGTGTTTTAATATATATATATATATATATATATATTTGAAAGGAACTTGTAAATACAAAACAAGCTAATCAATTACATATATATTAACATTGTGTGTTCATAGTACATATACAAATTATGAATTTTTAAAAGGTAAATTCTGTATGGGTCCACCTTATAAGGTTAATAGAAAATTGAACAATTATTTGCCTAACAAACACGTACTAATTAATATCTATTACTAGGGGTTAAAAAAAAACCAACACTTATTTGATATTGTAGAATTTCCATATAAAAGTTTATTTAAATAAAAAAATTAGGCACACAATGCTTATAGCCTAAGAAAGTGGTCATTAGGTGCGTTGAAGACTAGTTAATATTGATTAGTTGAGATGATGAATGTTAAATTATATGGCCCTCAATTAGATGTACGTTTTTATTAAAACCTGTCACATTATGGTCCCCAGGCCAAGTTGAAGAAATAATCCCAAAAAAGAGCATTATTGTTAATTTTGATGATAATGATGATCATTAGGTTAAAGTTGAAAGGGGTCAAACTTAGTAATAAGCTTGTTTGATTAGCCACTAAGTGGGAGGGTGAGGAATATATATATATTGTTGAATCAAACCACACTAGGACCAGTGTAATAATGAAACGTGGTTTCTTTTAAAATTGAAAATTTTAAGGGCAATAACAAACTTTTTTTGGTTAGATTACGAAGTGTCCTGAGAATGTCCCAACTGTAGGAGGCACCTTTAAACCAGTAACATACTCATATTAGTCCTCATTTGTACCGGCCTGGCCTAATTAAGAGGAAAAGTACTGATCGAATTGATTTTTTCATACAAGAGAGCGTCTGAACTCCCGACTTCTCTTAAGGGATAAAAGTGCACAGATGATGAGCACAAATGATGAGTGCAAAAAGGGTGTAATATCGTTCCGCTGAGGATTGGTGTTATGACACGAAACTGTGTGAATTACCAGGCACTAGAGTATATGAATTTATAGAATTCAAGTAACAAAGACTGAATGATGTGGAATAAAAGAAAACAATTGATTAAGGTGAATACTATATGATAAAGGGCCAGATCAGGGGATTGTAATCTTGATGTTCCAATCAACTCAGAATTAGGGAAAGAATAATTAACCAAGTGATATATGGGCAATGCACAAAATAATTCAACTCAGCTACTTTCGTAATCAATAAGAGAATTAGGCTAAGATTGCCCCATTGTCGTGATGCATCAATCATAACCTTAAGCACCTAAGCATTGTAAGCTCTCAAAATTACCTCTACTTTCATAGCAGGAAAATTAGGTTGAAATTGGTAAGGCTCGAGGTCTCCATCCAACTGTCGTTGTAATGAATCCCTCTCATAGACTAGCAATTAATTCTGGCCATCAATCAATAACAAGTAGAAAGAAATCCCCAAATCAACATAAACCCTAGGTAAGAGATTCAATCCCTTTATGCAATTAATTACCAATTGAACATCAAGATTAACAATGGATCCCTAATCCAAACCCATAAACGAACTACTCCCGCATGATGGGAGTAAACAAAACAAAGCAATAATTAATAACCATAAATATTGCAGGAAAGTAATAAAGGAATAAGAGAACTTAACTGATAAAGAACAAATCCAATCTTCAATCTTTGATTCCAATCTTGAAATTAACTAATCTAATGTGAACTGATCTAAACTATGCTAGGGAAATATAAACTAAAAGCTATGGTTCAGAACAATCTCTCTCAATTGTAGAGAATAGGTAGAATATATAGGAGGTAGATGGGCCTTGGCCCATTAGACAGCTTCCAATTCTTTTCCAACTTGTATTCTTCCTTGTAATTCCCTTTTCTTCCAGGACTTGTCCAAAATGTTCCAATATTCTTCCTTTGTTGTTCCTTTGTAATTCCCTTTTCTTCCAGGACTTGTCCAAAATGTTCCAATATTCTTCCTTTGTTGTTCCTTGTAGATAATTCAGCACTTGGACAATATAACACACAAACAATTCCCAATTTCACTAGGATACAGAAAATAACCTTCAAAACAACTAGAATAAGGAGTGAATAATTATACAAAATAGCATATATCAAGAGACAATAGTGAAATTACTAACTTTTTTGAAAAGTAATTGTAAATTTTGATAGACCTATGAACGGAGGGTTTAAAAGTGCTACTTTGCTAATAATTGAGAAATTAAAAGTAATGACACAAGTAACATAATGACTAACTCCTTATTACCTTATAACTTAGGGATTTTTTTTGTCTGACCACGAAATGTCTTAAGTAGACCTAACTGTAAGAGGGTCTACTCAAACTAATCCTTGCTCGCATTGATCTAGCCTAATTTAGGGGCAAAGTATTGGCCAAATTGATTTTTCTATATAAGAGGGGGTTCGAACTTCCTACCTCTCTTAAGGGACAAGAGTGCACGATCATTCATGTCAACCAAGCTGGCTTAATTAGAATCATGGTTTCTCTTTAAAATCATGGTTTAATTAGAAAAGGAGGGGGGATGGATGGGAAATGATATTTGATATGGACAATGATCAAAGGGTGATTGATGAATGAAAAAGAGGCATCAAGTGGGCCATTCCAGTTTTCATGGGGAGAGATCAGAGCTTGGCAAAATCTTGCAATAATGGAGTCTTGATGAACAGCTCCATTGATTGGACCATTCAATATCCAACAATTAATTTCAAAAAAATCTTTGCAGATTGTGATATACCCACACCTTCATGAACACTAATAATTATATATATATATATATATATATATATATATATATATATATATATATATATATATGTGCCTCTTCCTTCACATATGGAAATCATTACCACAATAGTTGATGGAAAATCCAAGGTTACATCAATTATGAATCCACAGGTCAACTTTAATTAATCGCTCCGATATCTTAATTCCACCTCTAAAAACATAAACAGTACCTATTTTTCATGGAATTGAGCGACACTATGCGTAACTAATGTTGATTTACCTCATGCGGTCCTTTGTTAGTTAGGGTTACAAGGCGGGATTTACTTAATGCACACTTTCGAATAGAGACTGCAAGTTTCAATCTGTCGGTCAAAAAATAATGACATGACATGATTACAAGAAGGCTAACTAAGCAGATTTATTATTGGATTTTGTTGTTGTTTGTTCTGTCTGTAGTTTCAGAAGATTGATTCTATGTAGTAACATAAGTGTTGGGAAAAAAACACTATTGAGGTTTAATGAGGCTTAACTGTCTTGATATGTCTGCATATGCATGGAATGAGACCTTTCATTTCTAGTGGGTCTGAACCTAAGAAAGCCCCATCTGCACAAAAAAATAAAAATCAGAACTTTCACCAGATGGCCATAACTATCCCTACTTACTGTCTGTTTGTCAAGGACATTTTGGAGATTCCAATAAGTAAAATATAAAAAATGTTGAATTTGAATTTCAGAAAGAAATTCAATTCTACTGTACAATATATCTATCTATATACAGACACATTTCTACTGTAAAAAATTATTTTTTTATTATCCTAAAGTTGAGAAAACGACATTTGTGGTTCCTCAGTTATAACTGTAGTGTAAATTTAGTATCTCAGTTATTATCAAAGTAGTGCATTTAGTCCTGAGTTTAATTTTGAGCGACCAAACCCATCATTTTGAAATAATTGAGGAACTACTACAGTTAAAACTAAAGAATCAAAAGTGATATTTTTAATTTTGATATTGCAAAAACCTTCAACTCTTTGTTTTTTTTTTTACTAGAGTAATACTAAACGTACTCTAGTTTCTACTCCAATTTTTATTCTCTGCTTATGTGGGATGTTCTAATTCATTCAAAAAAGAGTAGGCTACAGTTTTTATCACACTTTTCTTGGACTATATCCTGGACCCTATGAACCCACCCAGACTCATGAGGAGGTAAATCTAGTCAATATAGCTTCGAGATTTAACAATAAACTGTAAACTTCTGTGCAGAGACCAACCCAAACCCAAACCCCCAAATTTGTGGCAAAAATCAAACCCCACCCTACCGCTGGAAGTAATTCTTAAGTGAGGTTTTTCCGATAGACCAATGCCCACAAACTTCACCGTGCCACTGAAAGTAAGCTTAAGTGAGATTTCTCATCTAATAGACCAATGTCATGTGACTACTCCAGAGAGTTGATATATCGGTTTCATTTACCCTATCAAAAGTGCAGAAAACTATAGTACAAAGAGAGATTGTTTTATATGTAAATACATGTGTGTGTGTGTGTATATAAAAGTGTTTGCAATGTATCATCAGATTTCCCTAATTTCCCTTTCAGCATAATGGTACAGAAAAATGGGACCCTGACATGGATCCTTCAATAAATTCCCAGTGACAGAAAACATCATAATTTCACCCAGTCATACCCAGGTATAGGCATACCTTGTGCAAGTTTGATCTGGTGCAAGAATTCAATTATAAATATTGATGCAAAAAAAAAAAAAAAAAAAACTGATTGAAAGAAGTTGAAACTGGGGGGATTGGCCGGTTTTTTCGGATCCTGTCATGTTAAAAGATGGACCAAAGAATGATGAGATCCAAAGCTTCTTTAACCTCTTCTTTTTGCCACTTTAGTCTTTAGCTTTCAAATTGTTTAATTAATCCTTTTATTTATATGGTTAGCATAATAATCAGTAGTTTTGGGTTTTGGGTTTTGGGTTTTTGCTTTAGCAGATGAAGATATCATTAAAAACTCCTACCAAAAGTAGCTCTCAACACACAACTCACAAACAAAGAGAAAAGCAGCTAAAAATCACAGTTTTTCAAAGAAGCTTCTTCTTTTTTTGTGGCTCCAAGGAAGTAAAGACATCAAGGTTAATGATGTTTCCTGGTTTTCCCAAGACAGCTGCTTTAATTTAATCCCACCTTCATTTTCTCTCTCAAAACCTCATCACAGACACAGAGAGAGAGATAACAAGATGAATGTAGAGAAATTAATACTGATGATCACAAATAAAAAAATGAGCCTAATTTTTTGTCATAATAATACAATAACACCAAGCTCTTCTTCTTCTTCTTCATCATCATCTTCATCTTCATAGATCAGAACAGTTATAGTGTTGGAGGAGCCTATTGGCTTCTCTGAGGCCACTAAAGTAAGCTCCATGGGTGGTTGAGTAATGGGTTCTGTGTGTTGCTTCCCCTGCAAATAGGATTTGGAGAGGGGGGGAAGATGAAGGACTAGAACTGCCATGATGAATCTTGGGGGTATCTTTGTAATTTGGTGGCAGTGGCTCAGCCATGGTGTCTAAATCATCTCCACTTGATCCAACAGCCACATAGCTATATGAGCCCAAGAAGAGAGGGTCAGTGCCCCATTGGGTCTTCAAAACCTTGACAATAATCTCAGGCTGTTTGTGGCCATTGCAAAGTGGGAAATGGGGCAAAAAATTGGAGATTGTGGTTGAAACCCCATCAATGATTTCTTGGTCATCTAGGGACTCAAGTGCTAGAGCTTCTTTCCCCGCGAACCACGAGAGGGCGACGCTTGATTCGGTATAGATTGGGCATATAGAAGCAGTTCTCCTCATCCACCATGGGATTCTTGAGTGGTTTTTTGGTTGGTGGAACACCATTTGCAAGTGTGGGAGCTTGAAAGAAGGGTGAATTTGCAAGAACAGCTTGTTGACAACACCAAAACCAAGCCTGGAAATTGCTTCAGTTTTGAAACTGGGGAGTGGGGGATCAAATAGACCAAATTCTTGTGTGATTCCTTGTTTCAAAACCCCTAGTGAGACTGTGAGGATCACATGATCAGCTTCCATGATTGATCCATCCACAAAATGTAGCCTCACTGGCCTCCAGGCACCATTATTGTTATTCCCATTTTCTGCAGAAGATAATGAATGGGGGTTTTGGGGGTTCCATTCAATTCTCACCACTTTCTTGCCTAATTGGATCAAACCAGGAGGCAATACAGAAGCCAAGGACTCAATTATGCTCAAATACCCCTTGGCAATGGTGATCTCCTCCCCTGGAAACATTCGATATTCGCTTTCTGCACCATAGTCAAGAGTCTGGAGATCTCCAGCTGAAGTATAAGTCCTTTGAGTGTTCTCAAACATCCCAAAAATGGCTTCTTCAAGTGATTTCCTGCACCAAAAATTCCCAAACCCTTCCACCTCCTCCTCCCTCTCCTTCATTGATTCCCAATATTCGTCGAGCCCCTTTCGAAGAAAACACCCCACACTCAGGCTGAGATCTCCAGTGCAGCCATTTGAGGAACCCCCCTGAGCAAAATCCATGAGTTTCTTGAAAAGATTGGAGATTGGGGCAATTAGGGATGAGTTGAGATTATATCCACCTTCTGCAATAGTCACGGCAGCCTCATCCAAGCAACCATCCATACACTCCCATGGCTGCTCAGACTCCAGGGAGTTGATTTCTTGAGCAATCCTGTGAATTGGGCTCCCACCAATCCCATGGATCCAAGTGGCACCCATCTCAATCCTGTCACCCCCAAACTCTGAGGTGTTTATCCTCCCACCAATCCTCTCCCCTCCTTCCACAACACACACCTCTATCACCCCCCTTGACCCTGCACCTGTGTACAGCTTGTTTGCAGCTGTTAGCCCAGCCATTCCTGCTCCTATTATCACCACTTTTGGCTTCTTGGCCTGCATTATTCTTTCTTTTTTTTTTTTGCTTTTCTTGCTTGGCTTGGCTAATGGCTATTCCTCCCCCCTTCCTTTCCCTGTGCGACTGTGAGTCTCACTCAGGCAAATGATAGAACACAAACAAGACAGAAATGAAGTGAAACAGTTTGTGAGGTGAGTATGATTTACTGAACAAGAATCAAACATATATATATACATATACACACAAGGACTACTGCCCTATCTTTTGCCTTTAAAGAATTCATTTATTTTTACCCCAAAATTTATTATTTTACATAGTTTATTACTCCTAGGCAAAATCCTCCCGTGCCTATAACTCTTGAGATAAATTATAGCGACTTAGTGACTCATTAAGTAGAAAGACCAGTATTTGGTGCTTACAAGAAGTCCATTACATTAGTTGTAACCTTACACTACAACTGTATCAGCCTAATCTTGTGGTTTTTCCTACTTCTACCACCGATGACTAACTGAGCTGTCTGTGCGGACTATATTTTCTGAGATAAATTACGATAACTTAGTGACCCATTAAACAAGAGGACCAGTATTTAGTGCCCACTACATTAGTTGTAACCTTACACTGCAACTGTTAAAGCTTAATCTTGTGTTTTCTCCTATAATTTACCACACCGAGAACTAACCGAGCTGTCTATGAGATTATATAATTTATTAATCTAATAAAGACATGGCTTTACTTTTCTTGACCCTTTTTATATATTATTATTACTGTTAATGCCCTTGTGACACTCCCACTTAATTAAGCTACCATTTTAACTCATCTTCGACCGACAAACCTTTTTTCTTGGGGGGGTGGGGGGGTGGTACCTAAGAGAAGATGAGGAAACAAAAAAGGAGCCCAAGAGGTCTACCAAACAACAATCTCAAAACTTCTGTTCCATAGTTGTGTCCTCCTTGTTTGATGATGCTTCCCTGCCCCAAAGTTTGCAATTGCCCCATATCCACCTCTGTCCCACATTATCGGACTGATTGCTACATTTGTTTTCTTTTTAAAAAGTGTTTAATGCTTAAGGTACTCGCCACCTACTTATAACGTGAAAATATAGTTGGTTCATTAATAAAATTTTAGTACATATGATGGTTCTGATGAGACATGGTGAGGATTAATCACAACCAACTATTAAGGTATAGGGTTTCATTAAAAATAAAATTTTAAAAAAAAAACAGCGTCAATATTATAATTATTACAAACTTTTAAAATTGACACGCTACTAATTTTTTCATTATTTTTTAGCAACTCTTAACGGTTGATCTACCCAAGTATGATATATAAGATCAGTAATCACTTTTTACTTAAAAAGTATGTTCTTACCTGAACCCTCCTATACATAATTACCAACAATAAAATTCATAATCATTTGAGTGCTCATTCTACATTAAACACCATTTTTCCTAAGAACACTATAGAAGATGTGGATTACGTACCAAGGAACGAGAAGGATAGTATTGTGATATATGCCAAATTAAAACACCAATAATATGTTGATGATTCCTTTCACCAACCTCACATGTGAATCAGGTAAATCAACGGCCCACCAACTGAACACTTTTGAATATATGGCCATGATTAAATCGATGGTAGTGTAGACTCAATGTGTATATATAAAATGAAATGAAGTTTCAATATCAAGAAATAAGTAACACGAAACATTATATTATTTGATCAAGATATCATATATATCTTGTCAATGAATAATGGTCATCAAAGTAAAATTTCAAGGTTTCACAATTCTTACATTATATTAAGGTTTCTCACTAAAATAGATAGAATTGGAGTAGTTTAGATAAACATAGGTAAATTTTGAATTCCAAACAAAAATGGACATATGCCTTGTTTGGTAACATAGTTAACTTATCATTCAATTTTGGCTTATTTGACCACTATTAGTTGTTTGACTTGGTTAAACACTCAATATGAGTGTTTGATTAATTAGCTTTTTGTAACAGCTTATTGCTCCAAAATGTTAATTTTAAAAAGTTGTTCAAAGTAGCTTTTTCGATAAGGTTTTTGAGAAATTATTTTGCATTTAATAATCTATCAGCTAACAACTAATTTACCAAACACTTTTCTACAATCAGCTAATGTTATCGACTAAACCAACCCACTAACCCAATCAGATAATAACTATTTACCAAATACCCCAAGATCAGTTTGAGAAATGCATTTGTGGTAGGATCAAGAAAGGTTTTTTTTTTTTTAAATATAAATTTACAATGTTAATTATATTTTAAAAAAAAATGAATTCATGTTATAAGTGATCTAGGCATCATCAGGTCAGTGGTAAACTATTGTTCATCTTTCTTAATTTATTGTATTTATGTCATGTCCCTAAACCAAAATGTTTTTTTCAAATTTGTATAATCTCTGCTGAGGTTTGCAGTAATGTGTTCACAACAAGACGTTTGTCAAGTGCTAATTATACCCCATATGTTTTCTTGGAACTTTATGGCGCATTATATTCTGGAATCCAAACACTAAACATGTTTAATTATTGCTGATTTAACAAACATAATTATACTAATTTATTGCATTCGATGTAAATCTATCACTCTGTACATATTTAACACTTTAATTTAAAGGGAATTGAATATTAATCTCGACCAGATTCGTACTATCTAAGTAGTTTGGTATACTGCTTTACCTAAACACAATACACATACATTGTTTAACTAAAGTATCACATCATGTTGTATATATGTAGTTGTACTTGTATATTATTATTTTTAATTAAAATAAATATTTGATTATTTTATTGTTAAATTATATTAGTGGTCACAACTCACAACTAATCCATATTTTAAATCATAAACTTCTTTGGTAATTAAAGCAGTGTAACTTTAATAAATTTATTTTTAATCACCCAATTAAAAATCTATAATCTTTATCTAAAATCTTCTTGAAATGCAGTGCAGATAATTGAAGACTGTACAAAGATTTGATGTCTCAAAGGTGGCTCTAAAAGATTAATGATGCTAATTCTCTTTTTGTGTCGGATTAAGATGTTTTCTCCGCAACCCTAATTACCTCTCATCATATCATTATTTGCACTTTTTTTGTGAGGGCTCATTGGAGCTTATTTTGTTTTATTTTATATTTACTGCACAACATTTACCTTAATTCTAATTGGTCTGTCCTGCTTTTGTAGTGAGTTATTTACTGTTTTTAAGAATCCACCAATCAGTATTCAACAACAAAACAACCTGACTCAAAGTAAAATAATTAAGCCGACTCCTAATGAAATCATTAAAAGCAATTTGTGTTCAATGTGTGTGTATATATATATATATATATACAAAAAAAAAATCCACCACAAATTTATCACCTTTAAATCTATTTCCATCAACTTTAATTTGATGAGTATCAAGCAACACGTGGACAGTAGTTTTGGCTCTGATACTAAATTAAAACATGTGTTGTATCTTAACTAAAAACTTAAACTGATAGTTAGATTGCACTACACATTTATGTTTATATATATTATTATATGCTCAACAATCAGAGCATTTTTTTAAGGGTTTGATAATAGTTTGATTTCGGATTAGTGAGGTATAATATCATTAATATATAAAATATTATGTTAACAGATCTCATAGCTTAAAATGGAGGGGGTGAATGAAGCATTGACTAAGTAGCAATTGAATAATTAATGCAGGCAGTATTCTTATTATTATAGTGATTTCCATCCAAATAAGCATAATTAATCTCCTTAATTACAATATGGGTTGTGGTTAATTAAGCATCATTACCAATGCTTAATCAACAGGAAAGTCAAACCCTTCTCCATATCGTTGCTCGTGACCCAAATTTTTCCTCGTGTACCTCACTCCAGATCTTCCAGAATATATATATATATATATGGAACACCATATATGATATGATATATCTAGTTGATCGATAACCCTGTTGATTAAAATGATTTTCAATGATACTGTGTATAATTTAGTACTATTGAAAATCATTTTAGTATTACACAAATGTCATGTACTTGACATTATTGACAACTATTTCAAAATATATATACATGAAGTTATTGGAAACCAAATAATATATGGTATTATTGGAAATGGTTTTTAGGTACAATCAGATATTATTGAAAAGATATTACACAAATATCAACATGTTTTAGTTGCTATTTGATTAAGATTAATATGATAAAATTGTCTTAATACATTGAATAAAAAATATACAGTCTAATTATCAATTTAGACATTTGGTCTAGACAAAACACATTGTATCATAGCCAAGTCCTTATGAAATGTTACATGTTGATAAAAATAATAAATATGCAATTCAACTATTAGTTTAAATGTTAAGTTGAGACAAAATACATCCTTCAATTAAATTACTAATCATCACTATGTTAAAGATAAATAATAATAATAATAATAATAATAATAATAATATATAAATTTTTATTTACAACACGAATGCTAATAAATCGAAAAAAATTAACAATAAAACAATGTTTTTTTTACAATATATCATAAAACTCAAAAATCTTTTATTTAATTTCTAATAATATACCAAACACAATCTTTTTTTTTTTTTTTTAAACCAAACACAATCTCAATAATGTGAAATCTGGAGAAATAAGGATGGGACTCTATGCTCTTAGAGTAGACTGCCTACATTTGTAAATTGGGTAACCCACAGGCTACATGATCCATATCCTGATTTGGCTACAACTTAGGAATTGATTGCACTAAATTGGTAAAGAGTAGGTTGATTGGGCTAGGGTTGAATGAATAAGGGAACATATAATATCATAAAATAACTCAATAATTGGGTTAGGATAGGAGTCTTGTAGCCCATAAATTATTTTTCTTTATGCCTTGTGTCACAGCTCAATCGGTGAACCAATTCAAAATAAATTAAATCCACCTTAATTACGTCAAAGGGTACTTGTTTGTTCCTAAGTTGTCATTGATTCAAAATAAAACAATGCAATATAATTATTCCCAAATTATTCCATTCACAAATGACATTACAATTTACAACAAATGAATGAATTGAAATAACAATTTTGTCGGGACAAAAATGTGGGGCATTGGGGCAAGAGAATTTCGCGTTTTGGGGGCCGAAATAACAATTTTATTGAAACAAGATTTCTCAAAGCTAAGCCACAAATGGTATAGGTAGCTTATAACAGGGCTGGTTGAATATCATATCCGATCCCAAGCTGCTGCATGCCCGCATGCATATCTTCAGATTAGAAGATTTGCAGAGAATTGAATGAAGAAAGATTTTAATTTGCATACTGCTTGGTTCTTCTATTCAATTTAATTCCCTTGGGGTCGCCGCCCCATTCCTCAAACACAACTAAGACATTCCCAGATGGTTTCAGCCATGATCGCGGCACATGATACCTGAAATCAGGAATAAATTAACCCGAGTGGTCCGAACTACTATACTAATTCACCAAACATTATTTATTGTACTTGGCAAGTGAAGAGAAGAGAGGGCTTCATTACCATCTTTGAGAAGGCTGCCCACATTGAGTCAGGCATTTTGTCTCACTGTAAAATCCAGTATAGGTGCACTTGCCACATTTGCCACGAGCGGTGTTTGCCGGCCAGTGGCGGGCGACAGCTTCACCGTTTATCCATACCAGACCCTTCCCCATGCTGCCCAGGTCTAACGTCAGCGGCTCGTTTCCATCAGGGGCATTAAAAGTGCTCTGGAATTCATGAATAATGGATATATATATACAGTACAGTCATATATGGGGCAGCAAATTAAAGTTAAAGCTAAAGCTTTAGGTTTAATTTACCTTGTACCAGGTTAGGGGGTATTTGTAAGTCAGATGTGAACCTCCTGCCCATGCCACAGAGTTACTTCCAGTATTCAGATGTAAGTAATCACCCTTCATACCAACCTGTATGTCACCCATTCAATGAAATGAGGTAATAATAATCCACCCCGCCAAGTTGGTCAGACAGACGGTCCTTTGCCAGCTAGCTATATTGGCCTTCTTGGTCTGAACCAGTCAATTATTAACAACCTAGGTTGGTTTACCTTTAGACCAGCTAAGGTCACAAAGTAAGGTTTACCCAGTGTACCTTTGAGTAATGGTGATAGTTGGTTTCTCTCGATTACCCAAAAAAAAAAAAAGATGGAAAAGAAATGAAAAGAGCAAAGCGTACCCTGTAAGACCATTTCTGCTTAGACAAGTCTCTTGTCCCTTCATTAAGACCACTCAATGTGACTGGGGCATGAATTCCATAATTCCATTGTTCATAGTGCGTGCCAACATTCTTGAAATGGAAACACACATACATACATAAGTATTGTAAAAGTAGGATTAGATGGAAGAGTTGATCGAAGAAAAGTGACTAACCGGGAGGCCAACTGTGGCACTGAGCAGGGAAATCTTGTTAACACCAGCCTTTAGTTTTACACCCTTAGAAAATGTTAGTCTTGGGTCTGCCAGTGTCCCATATGCAGTTCCCACCAGTTGACCATTAACGAAAACGCACAGTTCATGTCCACCAGACGGGACATATAGAACCGTTTCTTTCCCATCCTTTAGAAATTTTTCATTAGATGCAATGAACACACTGCATACATAACATTCTCATCTCATCAGATAACATGGAACGAACGATATATATGAAGCAAATCTAGCTAGCTAGCTAGGGGACATACTCTGTGGTGTACCACAAGTAGTCTGAGGCGTCTCGGGTCATAATGACTTGTTCCCATATTCCATCTGTTGCGTGTGTGTCCTTATCACCTACGGATGGAGGGTATTCGACGTAGGACTGCCAAGTGAACCAGGTATTGGTTGGCACCATCCTTAGCAGAGGGGTTGTGGCCTTAACCCTTGCAGTGTTGAAAGCCTCGGTTTTGCAGTCTGGGAAAATACTGACTGACCAAGCAGGCAGTTCATATTGCTTGTTCCAAAAGGTCACTTTCGCTGGAAATTGATCGGTGTTGGAGAGGAACAAAGCGCAATGCCCCCCAGTCTTTGCACTATACACATGAGCCTATATATGATTCAAAATAAAAAAAAATAATAATAAAGATAAGTTCCACTCCAAGCAGGAGTGGCCTATTTGACATTTTCTGTTTGAGCCGGCCAGCTATAAGCAACTTATTAGATTACCTGTTGACTTTTGCCAAGCCATGTGACTGTGGGGTAGGATGAAATTATGGCTGGTTCAGCTTGCTTGATCACTTTATGCAATTCTGCTAAGTGCCAATATTTGGGTTCATTTGGTAGCCCTGCATATATGCATCCCATATACATATCATCATCATCTTCTGCATATATGCTACCTTTAATTTAAGCTTTGATCATACAGATACACTCAACTAACATACCATATTCATCGAGAAGACCATCGTACTCATAGCTAGTTGTAAGAAATAGAGCACCAGTCCGACCAAAATTCGTTCCTCCATGGTACTGAACACAACCACTTAAACTTAAGTAAGACCAATAAATTAAAATAAAAAATCTCGATCCATGCCTGGCTGGGTAAGAACTAACCATGTAATAGTTGAAGTATGAGCCACCATACTGGATGAACCTTGCCACTGAAAAAGCTGTGTCTTCTGCAGATCTTCTAGGAACCGGAGTTCCATATGCTGTAAACCTGAATTCATCAAAGCAAGCAAGCTAAGAGTGAATCAAGAGAGAAAGAAATAATTCTGTTCTAGCCTTCTAGGCCATCCCGGCTTATTACCATGCAGTCCAGAGTTCTGTAAACATTTTGGGAGTGTGGGGATGGTGTGGCTTAAAGTTTTCGCAGTAGAATCCATTGCAAGCATCAATCTGTATGCATCAAGAAGAGGAGATCGAATTGCGTTGAATCACACAGCAGCGAAGACAAAACTGCAGTCTTTTTTGAATGACTAGCAAAACCCGTAGCCAGCAAAGGACCGCAAGGGTAACCTAGTCTAATAACATACCCATAGTTGACAGAGTCAAGCCAAGAATGCCAACAGGCTACCCTGCCTGTGATTCTAGCTGGCAAAGGACCGCAAGGGGTAAACTACCCAGTCTAGGATGTCCATAACTGACGGGCTCCAGCCAAGAAGGCCAATAGGCCACTTTAGCTGTTCTGATCTTGTGGTTACCAAATCAAGAGTCGACTTACCATGGGAGGGGGGGCGTCCTCTTGTTTACACACGATCCAAGGGACATGGGCAGTGTTGAGACCTGCAGCCATTTGTGTAAACCATTTTGCATAAGCTTTACCCGGGGCACCAATATCCCACTGCACTGGTCCATACTCGTTTTCAATCTAAAGTAAACACAAAGACAATAGTTATGGTTGTAGAAGCACCATAGATAAGATAAACACTAGCCAATATACAATAATCCATCTTCCTTCAATTCTAACCTGATTCATAATAATAGGTCCACCTTGAGGTTCAAACAATTTCTCCAAATTCATGATGTTCACAATTTTTTCAACAAACCGTTGCATAGCCACCTTGTTGTAATCACCATAGTTTAGCAAACGAGAATATATAGCAAAATATAATACCACATATACGAACAAATTAATTAAGTAGACAACCTTAAAAGGCTTATTGTCTGTTCTAAACTCCATCCCAGGCACATATCTTAGCCAAACAGGGAATCCCCTGCACCACAATTCATACAAGCTAGCTAGGATCCCACTTTACATGATAATATATATATAACTAAATATATATGCATTGCATTAACATGTAAAATCTTACCCATAATTCCATTCTCCACAAATATAAGGCCCAATGCGGAGATGAACATAGAGCCCCGCCTGATGTGCCAGTTTGAGGAACTTCACCAAATCATATCTCCCCTCAAAATTGAACTGAAAAAGTAACAATTTCATATTTTAAATACAAATAAAAGAGCTTATAAGGGGCATAGAAAAGTAAAAGTTATATATAGTTCAGGCATATATTACTTTTCCAGGAAATGGTTCATGTCCATTCCAGAACACATAAGTCTGTATAACATCCAAGCCTCCTTCTTTAGCCCTCTTTAGAATATCAGGCCACATCTAAACCAAACAAACAAAATTAGACCCCAAAATAAGAAATGCCCACATTTTTATAATTAAAGAATTGCCAAACATGTGCCTTGGTGAATCCATGCATGACTAGTTAGTAAGACAGCTGACTTGATAACCACAAGGTTTTAAGTTCAACTCTCTACAGGAGCTGTCTATTCGCCTTAGTCAAACAACTGACTTGATAACCATAAGGTTCTAAGTTCAACTCTCTATAGGAGTTGTCTATTCGCCTTCTCAATTTGAAAGCAACCTAGACTGGTTTACCTCCTCGTGATCCTTTAGTGGTTAAGATCACAAGGCGGGTTTCATCTGAAACGAGTCTTTAGTAGTAGTTACGGGTTACTCTCTATAGGAGCTGTCTATTAGACTTCTCAATTTGAAAGCAACCTAGTCCTTTACTGGTTAAGATCACAAGGCGAGTTTCATCTGAAAAAAGTCTTTAGTAATAGTTGCGGGTTTTTCCGTAATGCATGCATGGATGGAACCAAAAATACCCCAGGAGTGCTTCTTGGGTAGTGAATAGAACCCGAGATGAGAATCTTTTTGTGTCCATTGATGATGAAACCTTTGTCATCGTAGGTAACTGCGGCTCTCGCTGGAGCAGAAGCCAGTGAGAACAACACCACCGCCGCCACAAACACCACCACAAAATTCATAAGGTTTAATTGGTGTTAGTTTCACCAAGAATGTTATTTGTTTCTCTTAGGTTGGCATTTGGCAAGAGGGGAGTGAGAGATTTAACTGCATTATATATAGCTTTTGAGAATAGGAAATAGATCGGATCCCACTGTCTCGGGACTTCGAAAATGATCCATATTTTTTGCTCATCAAAAATGGCAATTTCAGTTGGGATTAGAATGGGTCTCAATTTCACCTCACCTCATACATCCCTTAAAGTTGCAAAGTTTATGAATCTATAATTAATTAATTATGAATAGGATATTATATATGTTAGAGGTATTAGGGTTCTATGTGTCTTGTCATATTTTAACTCTTTTATTGTATTATGTTAATTAATTTAAATTATACAGTTCTCATCTGATATCATAGACTAAGTTTCTTCCATATAGCTGCTCTCGTTCTGAACTGAAGAACGGACCATCTCGGATATGACTGATGTTTCCTTGATGCCTGACAACAAATTTGTTGTCCACGACTCATCACTTTATTAGTATTAAACTAACTACGAGGAATTTTCTGTTCAGGGGGATAAAGAAAGCCAATTTTTTCTTCTTTTTCTTTAGGTTTCAACAAATTTTGTTCTCGATCTGCTAATGAACTAGTGAGTAGTCATATCATTTGCTGCAGAATAATTTGATAATAATAATAGCATTGTTTTATTGATTCTGGTGTATATTACAATCAAAAGGATAAAAAAAAGGTGCCTTTATTGCTCTAACATTATACATATCTCTTCATCAGCATCAGCATCTCCTCTACATATTCAACAATTTTGTTGATACCAAATTTGTGTAAGCTACAAGTTGTAGCTTTGTATATAATATATACACATAATGCTTGTATCTCTAGCTATATATGTATAGTTATAGGTTTGTGTGGAACATGGCTTCTTGTATACTTGTATAGTTGTATGTATATCCCAACCTGCTTCATATCTTCTGATTTCAAACATTATTGCAGAGAAGAAAGATTTTCAGAAAGCTCTGATCTTTCTTGAGCTGTGATCATTAAGTATTATTACTTGGTTCTTGTAACGAATTTAATCCCCGATGGGTCGCCCCCCCATTCTTCGAACACGACTAAGAGATTCCCAGATGGTTTCAGCCATGATCGCGGGACATGATACCTGAAATTCGAAGATTATATGTATAGTGAAGATTTCAGCAAATTAAGCATTATTGTATTTGGCAAGTGCAGATAGAGAGGGCTTATTTTACCATCTTTGAGAAGGCTGTCCACAATTTGTCTGGCATTTGGTCTCACTATAAGTTCCAGCATAGCTGCACTGACCACAGCTGCCATGGGCAGTGTATGCAGCCCAGTGGCGCCCAACGCCTTCCCCGTTTATCCATATCTCGCCTTTTCCCATGCTGCTCATGTCCAACGCCACCGGGTCGTTTCCCCCTGGTGCGTTAAAAATCGCCTGGAACAACCAGACAGATGGGTTTATAAGGCCATGGGTTAGACTAATTAACTGATTGGATAGTGTCGTGACATAATCTTAGATTATAGCATGGTATCAGAGTAGATTACCTTGTACCAGGTTAGGGGCTGTTTGTTAGCCAGAAGGGAACCTTGTACCCATTCCACAGAGGAACTTCCACTCATAGTATTGAGACTTAAGGATTCACCTTTCAAACCAACCTGCAAACAAACAAGGTTTCGGTTTTGTTTATTGTTGGCATTCAGAAATTTACAAGATTCTGAGTTTAAATGAAGAAATCAAAACCTTGTAAGACCATCTCTGCTTAGCCAAGTTTCTTGTCCCTTCATTAAGACCACTCAACGAGACAGGGCCGAGAACTCCAGTATTCCATTGCTCATAATGCGTGCCAACGTTCTGAAAAACGCATAGGTTGTAAGTACTGTAAAACTAGGATTAGAACATGGTTATCTGTGCTAACTTGGAAAAATTCGTTTTAAACTAACCGGGAGGCCAACAGCAGAGCTGAGCAGCGAAATCTTGTTAACACCGGCCCTTAGTTTTACATTCCCAGTAAATGTTAGTTTCGGATTTTCCAGTCCCCCATACACAGTTCCTGGCACAACGAAATAAGCAAATGTAAGTAACGAAGATGGAGAAGCCAAAACCTTAAAAAAATACGGTTTAGCCAATCAAGGAATACCTGATAATTGACCATTAATGAAAATGCGCAATGCATGTCCAGCAGACATAACAGTTAAAACCAGGTCTTTTCCATTCTTTAGAAATCCTTCGTTAGATGCAATGTTCACACTGAGGAGCAAGAAATCGCGAGATTATATTAGTTTTAGTTTTAGTAGTACTGATTCTTTGAGAAACGCTAGCTAGAAGATGGAAATATCGAACACTTACTCTGTCATGTACCACAAATAGTCCGAGTTGTCTCGGGTTACATTTACTTGCTCCCATAGTCCATCTGCTACAAGCGAATCCCCATCATCAGCGGTTGGAGTATCTTCAATGTACGATTGCCAAGAGAATCCACTCTTCACGGGCACCATCTTCATCTGAGAGCTTCCTACACTTACCTGCAGAAGCACATTAAAAACGAAGGCTCGATCAGAACCTAGCAAATCGAAAACCAGAACTAGATGAGCAAAGAAGATAGTCCCGTTTCCTTAATTCCCTTACCCTCGCGGTGTTGAAAGCCTCAGTCTTGCAGTCGGGGAAAATACTAACTGACCAAGGAGGCAGATTGTATTGCTTGTTCCAAAACATCACTTTTGCTGAGTTTTGGGGGTCGTAGTTTGAGAGGAACAAAGCACAATGCCCCCCCGACTTTGGACTAAAGACATGAGCCTACATATATATATATATATATACACGATTCAAAATCAAAAACATCGTTAAGGTTTTTAAGGACAGGTACCTATGTTTGAAAAGTAATCAGATGAAACCAACCAACAATTACCTCTTGATATTTTCCAAGCCATGTAACTGTGGGATACGACGAAACTAAAGCAGGCTCGGCTTGCTTGATCACTTTATGCAATTCTGCTAAGTGCCCATATTTCGGTTCATTTGGCAGCCCTATAACGTACAGCATATATATCTAATCATCTTTTGCTCTATATGCTTTTCGTTTTAAACTTTAATCATGATATACGTGCAAATGTGATACAGATACATTCGTGTTTAAAACTAGTCACAGAACATAGAAATCGATATATATGTATATGTTTTATGATCTGGTGTATCGTACCATATTCATCTAGGGGGGCATCATAGTCATAGCTAGTTGCAATAAACCGACCAGCAGTCCTGCCAAAATTTGTCCCTCCATGGTACTGAAGACACCATAGACAGTTAAACAAGTAAGACCTTTTTGGGAAAGAAATTAACGCTTAACTGTTAAAAAAAATCTAAACAAGGAAATCGTGACCAACCATGTAATAGTTGAAGAACGAGCCATTGTTTTGGATGAACCTTGCAACTGCAAAAGCGGTGTCTTCTGCAGATCTTCGAGGAACGGGACCTCCAAATTCTGTGTACCTGAAAGAAGGAGAACACAAACATAATAAAGCTAGCTAGGAGAGATAGAGAACGAGAAAAAGAACTGTCCATAGTTTGAATTCTCGAGGCTTACCATGCAGTCCAGAGCTCTGTAAACATCTTGGGATTGCGGGGATTGTGTGGACGGAAGTTTTCACAGTAGAATCCATTGCAAGTATCTATCTGCAATAAAGTTAATGAATATGAGCTAACAGGTAGCCTAAAACACCTAGAATCTAAAGATTGCTCTAAATTTTCTGCTTAATGAGTTATTTATACAATAAAAATCAAGGAAAACTGATGATATGACAAAAGCCCAGATAGATATGCCATACTTGTTCAATATATCAAGAAAATGAGAATACGAACTGGAAAGAAAATCATGGCACTTCTGTTGAGAGCTGACAAATTAAAACTACAGTCTTTATCCATTTAATTTCCTTGCAGATACTATGGCATAATCAAAAGGACATCAAAATTTCACGGATTCATACTCGAATAAGAAGAGATCGAGCTGAGGTTTCTTACCATGGGATCGGGGGCATCCTCTTGTTTGCACATGATCCAAGGAACACCGGTTTTGAGACCGACAGCCATTTGTGTAAACCATTTCGTATATGCTTTACCTGGAGCACCAATTTCCCACTCTATCGGTCCATACTCGTTTTCAATCTGCAGTAAAGAACTCACGAGATTACTTTAAAGAAAAACGTTTTAATCTGCAGTAAAGAATTCACGAGATATCTTTTAATCTGCAGTAAAGACAGACAATAGCAAAAAGAGTTTTGGGTTTCTAGAAGCACAATAAAGACAAACCAATAATCCATCTTCTAACCTGACTCATAATAATAGGTCCACCTTGAGGTTCAAACAGACTCTCTGACTTCATCATGTTGACAATTTTCGCAACAAATCCTTGCATAGCCACCTTTAAATCACAGTCAACAACCAAACCGAAATGCAGTTTAGGAACCAATAAGAAAACTATAAAATTATGAACAAACTCGAACAAAGGCAATTAGGTAGACAACCTTAAAAGGCTGATTGTCTGTTCTAAATTCCATCCCAGGCACATATTTTAGCCAAACTGGGAATCCCCTGCACCACAATATAATACAGCAACTCAGTTTTTTTTTTTTTTTTTTTTTTTTTTTTTTTTTTTTTTTTTTACACATGAAACAAGGAATTAATAAGAACAAAATATGCATTATATATACACTTTCATATAAAATCTTACCCAAAATTCCATTCTCCACAAATATAAGGGCCGATACGAAGATGAACAAAGAGCCCTGCTTGATGCACCAGTTTGATGAACCTGACCAAATCATATCTCCCCTCAAAGTTGTACTGGGAAAAAAAAAAAAAATTTTATAAATGTAAATTTTCATATTTTAAATACAAATAGCATATAATATAAGGGGCATGGAAAATTAAAAATTAATAGAGTTAAGGCATTACTTTTCCAGGAGATGGTTCATGCCCATTCCAGAACACATAAGTCTGTATAACATCCAATCCTCCATCTTTAGCCTTCTGTATAAGCCCAGGCCACATCTAAACCAAACCAAACCCACAACAAGTACAATTTTAGCTAAAAATAATAACAAAACCCATTGAAAAAATTAGAACTACCACAAAATAAGAAATGCCCATTTGTCAATATGGCATAAAATATGCAAAGCACACAGCTTTATAAAATAAAGAATTGGCAAGCATGTGCAATGGCACTTGCTGATGAGTCCAAGATGAAATTTTTTGACCAAAATATATGAAATTGCAGCAAAACAAGACAAACCCACATCTCAGGAATGCATGGAAACTTAGGGAAAGTGGGGAAAATGAAGAAATTTTTTTGGGAAAAAAATTATGCATTTTGGTACCTCAGGAGTGCTTCTTGGGTAGTGAATAGAACCAGAGATTAGAATCCTTCTGTTGCCATTGATGATGAAGGCTTTGTCATCATAGGAAACTGTGGCTCTCACTGGACCACAAGCCAATGATGAGAAAATCACCACCACAAACACCACCAAGAAATGGCTTCTGCAATTCTTAAACCTCAACATGTTCAAAAATACTGTTTGATGTTTCACTGCTACTTTTCTTTTCTTTTTTTTTCTTATGTTTTCCCTCTGCTCAACATCAGGGAGAAAGAGAAAAGAAAATGCCCCTCTCTGCCTTGTCCTTTTTGCCTTCTCTTTCTGTATTCTTTTTACTTGTATACGTATCTACAACTCTATATTGTGCATATATGTATATATATATCAAAGATGAGTGTTTTGTGTTTTTCTCTTTATGGAGGAGAGTGCAGAGGGAACTGAGAGACTCAACTGCATTATATAGATTTTGAAAAGGAGGGAGTGGGGCCCACAGTTTCCTTGCAATAACAAGAATGGATTTTTTCAAATTGTGTGCAAGGAACCACCATAATTTGGAAATTCTTGATTTCTTGAATTGCCCATAAAAAAATGGCAATTCCAGTTAGGATTGTTGGAATGTCAGTGATGACTTCCTAACTAAATAAGCTTTTCATCGTTTTAATAAATGACTTTTTACTTTGGCATGCCAAGTAAATGAACAGACTAATGAATTTAGTCCGTAAAAGAACACAAAAGTCAAAAGATAAATTTGTTCATAATTGATTAGTTCAAAAGTTCATAATTGATTAGTACTATTCTCTAAGGTTTTCAGAAATTGGGATTATCCCCACAAATTTGTCTTTAGACATAAGGTTATCATGAAAAAATTATGTTAAGATTAAATGAGAAATGTAAATATGAATACAAATATAAAATATTTTCTTCAACAAGAAGCTAGCCATGGTAGATTGGCAGTATAACCCATGAGATGACATGTGTATCACCTCACCAAATTTTCTGCTGAAAGCTAGCCACTATGTTACCAGCAAATTGTCAATCATGCACCCCAACCCTGTTCACGTAACAAGAGAAAATGTAACAAATTGTTACGTGTGATTGAGTAGGTGAAACATGATTTTTGTAATTAGATAGTCACAAGTTTGATTCTTACAAATATTTTTTAGTCGAAACCGTCACACTTCCTCATCAGAGTACAACTGATTCTGTTACAATGCAATATCTGTTCACCATATTGCAGAAGTACAAAAAAAGTCAATATTGTCTTTACTAAGACTCAAACCACCCCCTTTCATATGAGAGTACAATCAAGTGTCACCTGACCACAAAGTCTTTGGCATTTTAATTTTAATATAATATTTACATGTTTAAAAAACTTTAAGCATTTTTTTTTTGTTTCAATAAAATAATAATTCATTTTATCTTTAAGAAAAAAAAAACATTATTAGATGCATGACATGGGAATATTTTTCAAAAAAAAAAATTGCTTGTTTTGTCAAATATAAATATTTTTATTTTATGTGAGTATAGTAACTTAAGTTATATATAACTATATAAATGAAACGTATTGGCCAAGTACCTTGTGTTCAGATGGCATGTAGTGACTATCTCATATGGGAGGTCATGAGATTGAGCCTAAACTAACCAAGGTTGTCCATGCTAATTACCTCAGACCAATAAACAGATAATCCAATTAATTTGGTATAATTTTTTAGCATATATATACATTAAGTCACTATTGCAAGTTCATTACATTATTACTATAAGTTCACCAAGTCACTATTTTAGATACATTAAGTCACTAATATACGTTAATAAGTAACTACTACAAATTCATTAAATCATTAGTGCATGTTCTTTAAATCACTAATATGAGTCCATCACACAATTATTGAAATGATATATATATTGAAAAAAATATATATGTATTATTTAAAAAATCTTAATGGGATATTTTTAACAATATATTTTTTATACATTAAATTTATTTATTAAAAAAATACTATTAAGTGATGATTAATCAATTGATGTCATTTTAATGTATCTGCATTATTGTTAATTTGTTATAATGAACTTTCACTCATATTTGATCTTTACTAATTTGGGTCTATGAACCAATATAGGTCATGGTTCATGATATAATTTGTCAATGAAAGTCTTGTGACAATTGTAGGGGTGAATTACATTTTTCTTTAATATTTGTAAAACTTATAAAATTTTATTTTTTATATAAAATTATTTTTCAATATTTATATGAGTACTAGTTTGTGTATAAAATGTGAAACGCTACGTTTCTTCTTTGACCTTCTTGCCTAAGCCATACCGAACCTTTTATCCTGGTAGAATTTTAGTCACCAACAAAATATTATTATAAGATGATGAAACTAGAATTATTATTATTATTATTATTAATTTACTATTGTTATTCATCCTGTAATGAGATTGATCAATTCGATTTTTGCTAACACCCTGTTTGTCAAGTCTATTGCTAACACCATATTTTGCTAACACCCTATTTGTCGAGTCCATTGCACAAAGTTTTTCTGGTGCAATTTACCTATTATGTGTAGTTTGCGAGTTATTAAACAGAAATGCATACTTTCATATGGTGAATACGGATTGATATTTATGTAATAGATTGAAAGCTTTTGACCGTGTTGCATGGCCTTTCCTGCGTGCTCTTCTGCTCAAATTTGGTTTCTCTCCTACCTTTGTCAATTTGATTATGAATAATCTCGCTGCCGCACGTTTTTCAATTCTCGTCAATGGAGTGAGTAGCGGTTTCTTCCAACCTTCAAGAGGAGTTAAACAAGGTGACCCTCTATCACCATTGCTGTTCATTTTGACATCAGAAGGTCTATCAAGAGCTTTAATCAGAAAGATCGGAACCAACATTATTCAACCGTACAAGAGTTCCTCTCTGGCTTGTCCGATCATTTCTCATTTGGCCTTCGCAGACGATATCCTAATTTTTGCAAATGGTAGCCGCAAATCCTTACAGAATTTGAAATCCACCCTTCAAGGATATGAACATGCATCAGGGCAGAAAATTAACTTCTCCAAGAGTTTCTTTGTTACTTCTATTTTTGCCCCTGCTACCAGAATTAACACAATCTCTCGCGAGTTGGGTATGCAAAGATCCTCTACCCCTTTCAAATACCTTGGAATAAATTTATTCAAAGGAAGAAATAGATGCAGCTACTATCAATATATTCTTGATGGGATCGACAAGCGTTTGCAAGGCTGGCAAAGAAAGCTTCTTTCTCCTGGCGGCAGAATCACTCTTATAAAACATGTTCTATCATCGATATCGCTCTACTCCTTGGCTTCCATTCAACTCCCTAAAGGAACAATCCATTCTATTGAACAAAGAATGGCCAACTTTTATTGGGGTTCTCACAATGGACGCAACAAACGACACTGGGCTTCCTGGTCCAAACTCTGCTTCCCAGAAACTGAAGGAGGACTGGGATTTAAATCTTTGTCGGCACTACAATCTACCTTTGCTGCAAAATTATGGTTTTTATACAGAAAAGGTGGTTCATTGTGGAGCGATTATATGAGAGCCCTGCACCCAAACCCGAACATACCATCCAGATATTCTGACTCAATCACTTGGCGCCGCATGAAATCAGTTTCCTCTACAGTAGATGACAACACAACTGTTCTTGCAAATGAAATAATCTGGAAACCTTCTTCCTCAGGAGCTTTCACCTTTAAGACAGCTTACAATCTTTTTCGACCTACAAGATGCATCACCTTGTCCTCAACACACATCTGGTCAAAAAATATTCCAAAAAAAATTTCAGTGTTCATGTGGAGACTACTTCATCGCCATCTCCCCTTCCCTGATCGTCTTCAAAATTTTGGTTTCCACCAACCATCAGTGTGCCCTTTCTGCTGGAACGAGAGTGCTTCCCTTGAACACTGTATGTGGAGCTGTTCATGCAGTTTGAAAATCTGGAACCACTATGCAGCACTTCTGGATATTAATTTTACACTAGTCTCCTCAGTACGATCTGCTTGCCATGTCTGGTGGTTAGCAGATCCACCGACAAGATCTGAAACAGGCTGGAGCAATGTTACAGCTACATTCCGAGATTTAATGCCCTGTTTCATTCTATGGATCTTATGGAAGAAATATAATACTTTGATTCATGATGGGGGACGTTTCTCCCATGATAGAATTATTCAAGAAGTGAAAAAAGAATGTTTTGATCTCTCCATTGCTCATCCCTTTCAGTCCACTAAATCCTCTGACCGAAGACTTATTGACGTTGGCTTGGTGGCTTTTTTCACTGCACCAAAACCAAAGAGGACTCTCTGGATTAAATGGCATCACCCTCCCTCTGGCAGATTGAAGCTCAACTCCGATGCCGCCTTCTCCTCGGTCTCATGTGGAGGTGGCGCTGTCCTTCGCAACTCTAATGGTGCCATTGTTGCTGCTTTATCCTTTCCCCTTTCAGCTACTTCTGCGCTGGAAGCCGAAGCACTTGCTCTCGACTTCGCCATGAGATGGTGTGATTTGGTTGCACGAAAACCAACTCTCATTGAGATTGATTCATTGGTTCTAGTCCATCTTATCCTTCATAATGATGCTCCGATTCCATGGAAGGTCCGTCAATCTGTTACCAATATCCGTCAATTGCTCTCTTCTTGGTCAGCTTCAGTCGCTCACTCCTATCGAGAAACAAACATGGTTGCAGACTCTTTAGCTAACTTTGGTTGCTCTCTACTAGCTCCCTCTCTTTTTTTCACCCTCAACTCCTTACCACCCTCTGTTCTCACATTTCTCTTGTACGACTGGCGGGGTTTCTTGACCCCGAGAATAATTTTTCAATAAAATTTCTTTCTTGATAAAAAAGTAATAATAATTGTGAATTTCTCTCTTAAATATATAAAGAATTTTTTTGTTATATATGGAGTAGGATACTTTGGCCAATTGGACCAAAAGTCTAGTTGTGAATCTACAAAAGTAAAATTCGATCGGACTCCGATCCGACAAGTTAGAATAATTTACTGTAGTTGAAAATGAAATGTGCAGTACGTGGACACACGTAATACAATATCTTATTGTCTTTGATTCTTTTTCTATTTTTTTAATTTATAAAATTAAATTAAGCTTAATTAATTAATTGTTCAGCTTTTAAACAATTACCATTTTCCTTAAACCGATTTCTAACGTTAAAAACGCATAGAATCTGAATCATGTCTTTGACGCGCTGCTAATACAAAACAAGATGCCATATGAGTTTTTACATATTAAAATTAATGTTTTTTTTAAGAATCCTTTAATGTTAAGTATGACGAAATATTAAACGCTTATTAATATGTTAAAAGTTATAATTAGTAACGAATAAGTAGCAGTTAATGTCATATATTGATAAAATAATGTTAAATTTGACGTCTTGGTCCTCCAAGGCTTCACACCCAACAAAATATCAGCATCAGATTTCATGTACGAGTGTCATTCCAATCAGGATTGAAATTTATGTTGAATATATATTACTAATAGATTAAGGTATACCAAAAAAGACTAAATCGCAATAATTAAGGGTCAAAATCGTCAATTTTCTAAACAAAAATGAATTATGTATGAAGATTAAGCAAAGGGACGTGGAATTTGAAAGATCGATGAGAGGTCCCTGCTAGCTCCGATCCATTGTTCCTTCAATTCACAGCCCACCTTTATTTGCTTACATGCAACGTAACCCTACCAGATTTTTGTTCTGATCTTTATAATTATCATCTTTCAAGGATTATTGGATTTGTTTGTGTTTGATACATACTATGTTAGTCATAGGAATCAGCTAGTGGCTTGACTTTAGGAGTACTAAATTATTAGCAAATAATTATGAAGTCATTCATATTAGTTACTATATGTATACATCTATCTCGTTTTTCTCTCTATTTCGATCTTTTGCATCTCTATCCTATCCAATTTTTTCTTGTGTGCACTAATCTTCATTTCGTTTTCTCCTCTAAGAGTCTATTTTGAGTGTGACAATTTGTATAGAAAAGAATGAGAGTAAATTAATTATTTTGACTAATCAAATTTGAGAATGAGAAAGAATTAAAAAGTATCAAGTCAAGATGGCCGAGTTGGTCTAAGGCGCCAGTTTCAGGTACTGGTCCGAAAGGGCATGGGTTCAAATCCCATTCTTGACAGCTAAAATTTTTGGAAAATATTGGATTCACTAGCTTTTAGCACTCCACGTTTTGACTGTGACAATTTGTGTAGAAAAGAGTGGGATAGTAAATTAATTAATTTTGATTATTAGAATTTGACAATGAGAAAGAATTAAAAAATATCAAGTCAAGATGGCCGAGTTGGTCTAAGGCGCCAGTTTCAGGTACTGGTCCGAAAGGGCATGTGTTCAAATCCCATTCTTGACAACTAAAATTTTGGAAAAATAATGGACTCACTAGCCTTTTGCTTCACGGGATTAGCTCAAGTAGTCGACCACACACCTAAAAACTTGGAACTTGAAACCTTGATTACCGGTTAACTATTGACCACGGGCACTCCAATGAAACCTTGTGAATACCAGTTAACCTTGTGAATACCAGTTAACTATTGACCAGCTCGGCTATAGTTAGACAATAAATAAATAAAGGAATGGATGGTATGTAGGTTGAAAAATAGTGGTTATGGATGAGAATGCCACATAACATAAAAGCAGACATAATTTGGTACATATCCAAACAGCCTGGTTTGGGCGGCCATGAAAGTTGATGTAGGTCCATATATGTTTGTTAATCGGGAGTTGGGGTCGTTAAATCCTTTTGTTCCTGCAACACTACAGTGCGTGTCATATGATTTTGACTCCTAGGTAGACGACGTTACGTTCCCCTCAAGCAACCAACTACATACGTACTCATCTAAATCCGCACCTAGCTCCAACCACGTATAACCAACACTACTTGAACCTTTAACCTACCCATCAACCATATATTGCTTCATCTCAAACAAATCCAAACTTTATCGTATTACCAATTATATTCCTCCATAAATTTAAATATGATATGGTTCTACATCAATCCCGATCTTTTAAAAATAAGAGAGTGGTTCTTAAATGTTTGGGGTCAAACCTTACTTTTGATCAAACTAATTAACTTTTGTGATAGAGTTAGGATCTTGGCTAGATTGCCTATTAGTCGTTCTCTCATTGAAAGGTCGGTATGTGACTGGAAAGAGCTACTTAAAAAGGATTACTCGATGATCGATAAGATTAAAAACGAAATCAAAAGAGACTAGAGTGTAAATGCTATCCAGAGTAAGCCCATTTCGTTATCTTGCTCAATTGCTAATGAACTTCTAGCATATTAGTAAGAGAAACACTCTTCATATATACTAAGATTAGGGATTTATAGTCAATCTTCTTCACTTATTTAGGGGTTATATATATTAATTATTACATCGGATCCATTGCATTTGACCAAGATATTCATTGAGTGTACGTAATAATTAAATCATTATATTGTGTCTATTGTTTGGACCATCAAAGGAACTTGCATGTCCATCAACTAGTCATATTCCATACATTAATTATTTGTTATATCTAAAGATAAATTATTCTCAATCGAGCATGAAATTGGATGCATACATTAGTTTACACTGCGGATTGTTATTGTAAACGTATTATTAAAAATAAAAAATCACTATCCTTAATGATAAAGCAAGGAAAGGGTTTTGCTTTGGTGGTTAGTCTACTCAACAATTAAAGATAATGTTAATTGCACTCAACAATTAATTAAGATTCAGAACGAAATCTCGGACTCTTCGAGTCCAAATGTCAAAGTGGAACAGATTGGCAACGTAACCTCGTGACTCTGCATATGTGCAGTGCTATCAAAACCTTATCCAATATTATTGCTTTGATGGCTCTCTCACATCTACTATAATATGACATACATAATAATAAATTTTTGAGTGATTAAGAAATCTGCAGTTATTACTAGAGCATATGCATTAAGTAAATTATATTTTGTGATTCTAGTCAGTAAAGGATTACACTAAAATAAATAAGCCTAAATTAGTTGTTCATACCTGACCGGTTCAAATAAAAAAAAGTTAATAAATCAAACTTGTAATATTGTGATAATTTAAGAATCTCTTAGAGCATAAGATAAGGTACCACTGTCATTGTCATGCAGTTTCAACAAAGATGGATTGGTTACACACTTACACCAGATGGGCGTTTGAAAAATAATTGCATCAACAAAAGTAGTTAAGAGGTTTTTTCTACTGTTACTACTAGCTAGCTAGTAATAAAAATCAAACAAAATAATCATTTTTTCTTGCTAACCATGGTATTTTGTTATTTACAATACTAAATTACTAATATACATATGTATGCGCATGCATACAAAGAGAATTTTCAATACGTGCTTCATATTCTGGTGTCTCCTTCCTAAAATAGAGAGAGCGTCGGTATTTTGGTCTTAAAAATGTGATTTTTTAAAAAATCAAAAGTATCTTATATTTCCAATTTTTTTAACATGATATATTAGAGTAGAAGGCATAAAAGTCTCTCCATATACACGCATACTCACAAACAAGCAGCACGTGCGTGGGAAGAGACCTTTAATTTTTTATTTTTTTTTTGTTGGAATCAAAAGGAGGGGTTTACCCTGAAAGACAACTAACTATGCCTCACAAGAATATTCTTAGACTGTGATAAGTCCTATTTGTCGTTTGCCAAAATATGTATGAGACATGAATGCGAAATAATCTCAAGCGCTTTCAATCCTTGTTGCATGTGAATAGATAGCCTTGTCAATCTGTCAGCTACCATATTTTGGTACAACAATATCTATATATGTATGTATGTATGTATATGCAATTCCTCTATTAGACTATTTGACAATTTAAATGTTTGATTCTATTAACGAAAATTGACTCAAACGAATTACAATTTAAGTTATATATTATTTACTTAATATTGGTGAAATTTTTTTTGCAAATTTATAAATTAAATTTAAAATTTTTATTAAACATAAAAATTATATTTTAGAATTATAAAAAAATGAAATAATAAGCCATCGAAAAAAAAAATAGTTTGATACTCATGTAGTAAATGACATATACATAAAACAGAAGAGAAAGTGTAATAGTCATCCATTGTATATGTCCATTTTGGATCCAATATTAAAAGCTAATGACTACAACAATAATTATCATATTTATATATAGCAAAGGTATCCTTTTAGTACCATGGCATGCATTAATTTAATATTATATTAGTTAACAAATTATCGTTCAATATATTATCATCCCAACCCATGCGCACGTATATTCCCCCTGCATAAAAATCAATAGTATTTTAATGTATTTATAATTAATTTTTTTTTCAAAATTGAGAAAATAATGCTAAAATGTTTTATAGAATTTTTGTGAGTTTCATAAAAAGAAACGCTTCTAAAACGTAAAAATATGCCCATCTAAGAATTTTTGTGCATCATAACATTATATGATATAATAACAAATTTGAAATTTGAACCACTGCACCCACAAATTAAGTTCGTATAAATAGGATTAATTAATTTCCATGGGTCATTTTTTTGTTCAACCACCACCAACCCTTCCATTTGAAATTTGCCTTTTTCATATGTCAAAGCTTTTAAGGTGTCATGGCCGGACTAATAACTATACATATACATATATTTCAAAGGTTTCACACAACACAATAAATTAAATGACCCATGCAATTTAATTTCCTTATAAAATATAAGGTTTGTTTATAGGAGAAGTTGGCCAAACCTAAGCCATGTTAGTTGAATACTAATGTGTATTATGTAGTAGTATATAGGATAGATATTGACATATAGTTAGGGACAAATAATGCCATGAATTGAAAGAGACATGTGGCTGAACACCAACCTCTTAATTAGCTTATTGCTAACCCTCATCATAAAGATGATGAAAATTGAGGCTCAAATTAGTTATGGTGGGTTGGTTTTGGATAACTAATTAGGTTGATTGAGGGTTTGTTATAGTCAAACATCACAAGCTAGCAATTCACATCAATGGGTGATGTTGATATATTAATGGAAACTCACACTATTTATGTACTTATCCACAAAAACAAGTTATTTTGGTGCCCCTATACATAATTAGTATAGTCGGGTGGTGAATATGAAAATTAAAAAAAAAAAAATGCTACCGTTCTTATAAAGTAAGAACGGTAGCGGATGATCAGACTTTCCGCTACTGTTATACAACGGTGGGGAAAAGCCTTTTACAACAGTAGCAGATATGCAGTTTTGTACTAGTGTTGAACTTTAATTTTCTGTTTATAGAATTATTTTTCATCAAACAATATGTGGAAAATGCATATGGACAACATACTCACGGGGTGTGAATGAGAATACATGGTCAATTTGAGAGTAGTGGCTTATTATTATTATTATTATTATATCAAAAGTTGTATCTAATAATCAAGATGTAACTTCATTTCTTTATATATATTTACCTAGTTAGTAGTCAACGCCAAGTTTTGATAGCAGGATGCTAGACATAGCCCTCAGCCCCTCACGACCTCTACCCAATATTTTTTTTGGATGATGAGTGAAATTTACAGTCATTATCCGATGGTGTGCATTGATAAACCCTAATTCTGTGCAATAGCTCACAAATCACATAAGAGACCTCTACCCAACAATTTATCTTTTAAGTCACATATAACAACTTCATTTGATTTAAATGATTTGAAAGAACTAGCATTTTCCTAATATTTTGGATTAAATTTGACTCGATTTATAGATGGAATTAAATATACTATAAATTCAATAATTTTTATATATTCATTCATATAGATACATTTATATGTTTAATTTGAAAGTTGAAATATTAAAAAAAAAAAATTCTTGAAAGTATTTTAGTTTTCTCTTCTTTTTTATTTATTTATTTTTATTTTTAATGTATAAGCAATACAAAAAGTGTGATGTACCCCCACTAAGTAACATCTCATTATCTCAATATTGTTATTTCTTTTTTCTTCCCCTAATTAAGCTTGATTCAATCAATTTAGCTTCTTTTTCTGCAATCTTTTTTTTTTCTCACTCTTTTTATATACCATCCAAAAATGGTATTCAATTCTACCATCCAATCCGGTGCAAAATTCACTTAAACAGATCGAACTCGATGGGTTGGGTGAATTGACAATTCTACCATAAGTAACAATTATTACCAAGGAATAAATAAATAATTTGATGATGATGCCATGCATATTAAGCCACATATGCTAAATTGGAATATATACATATGTCTATCTCAAAGACTTGATTTGAATTTGATATCTTTGATGACGAGTCCCATCAATATCTACGGAGAGTATAACAGTCCATTATTAACAAGTATGTAAACATTTTTAATTCATTATATCTCAATTTATCACTCCTCATAAACTAAACAATTAATGTTATGGTGATCCCGACAAATCTAACAAGAATTTGCATAATATTTATTTTTTAAACATGCATATGACAAATATTGAAGTACTCGTTTCCCTTCTCGTTATATATAACTCTACTGAATATAATTAACTTTATCGAAAACATCATTAAATTAGTACCAAAGTAGTGTTCAATTTTATCATTTTGGATAGATTATAAGATGATATGATCAAAGCAGCCATCAGAGGTCATTTTTATACTCGACAAGATTCTTTTAATTTGATTTTTCCTGGAAATTATGGCAGAAAAATATATTTAAAAGTTGGTCAGAATCATAAGGAAAATGTATTTCCATTAATTTTAGGTTACGTGAAGGGATGAGTATCAAGAAAAATAATAAAACACGTGGCGTGGGGCCATGATGACTAGGCCTATCCAAACCAATCTTTAGCGGCTTTCTTTTCCGACCATTATTAATCCCACAATGCCGTAGCCTTGTTTGCTTGTTGGTCTAACCTTTTTTTTTTTTTTTTTTTTTCAAAGAAAGGTTTATATATTAATTTCCATCCAAAATAAGTTGATTACAAAGAGCAGAAAGAGGGCTATGATTCCTATGAAACCACTCCGTACGATTTAATTTTACATAAAAAGAGATTCCTTAAAAAGACAATGAACCATCTTATTTGCATATTGCTTAATAAAATAGATATATATTCACTTGTGTAAGCTCAAAATATCTTTAATATCAAGAATCAAGAGATCAAAGGAAGACACAATACTAGAAGATTTGAGATTCTAGACAATGAATAAAGCGTCAGTTTCGACAATGACCTGAGTATAGCCATGTTATTTGATCCAACTTAAAGCCTCACGAGCTGTTATTATTGCCTGAGCTTTTTTTGGGAAGAATCCTCCTTTACACACCCTCTTAACAACTTATTTCGCTAATACAATTAACAATAACATAATTAGCTCATAGAGCGTGGATGAGATGACGTAAGTCTTTTTCAATTTATTCAAAAGTTTAAAAATATAGTTATTGTGATTTGACACCATAGACCTTACTCAGCATAAATATAATTAGTCTCAGTGTGTAGTTGGTAATCGATTGGTTGAAGGAACCTATCCAATATTGAGATTGTTGTCATGAAAATTGATCAATCTCCCGTAACATGATTGATCTTAATATAGTTTAAATTAAACTTTGTTATTTTTTCTAACTGTCATCACTTGCTCTAAAATTCAAGCATATATAGTTGAGTCGGACCAAACCTAAATAGTCAAAATTCAAAACTCTACTCAATTAAAAAAATCAAAGCTACCGATTAAAGTACTCATGAGATGCTTGAGTTGAATATTAAAAATGCTAGAAGCCTAGAAGTCGGTTCGATTCATTACTCAAAGTTTGAGCTCAGTTTGATAGTAATTAAATCAAATCCAAACATTTATTAAATTGGAAATGAATAACTTGACTCGCTTACACCATATGTTAATCTAATAGAGATATATATGGTACTATTGTAGTACACGAGAGAATAAAAGTGGTGGGCTTGGAAGAAGCAAAAAGTGGATTCATTTCATTCTGAAAAGGTTTTAGATGCCCAATAAGTTATTATACTAGCCCATACAAATTGGTAATAGGCCTCATTGGACTTATTAAGCCGGAATTCATCTTTCAAACCCCATTTTACCCATCCCATTGTAGCCCACTTCTTATGCCATAGACCCAGGTCCATCTTATAAGGTGGATCCAAATCTATATTCACAATTTTATAACTTGATGTTCATAATTTTATAGTTATATGTACCGTCAAAATGAGTTGAAGCCTGCGAGTTTTTTGTTTTTTAGACATAACGGACTTAACCCGCTAGGACCCGCAGCCCGTGTGAGCTGCGAGCCAACCCGCGAACCCGCACTATATATATTCACAGTGCTGTGAATATATATATTCGTGTGTACTGTAAGTATATATATTCACAGTACAATGTGAATGTATATAAAAAAAGTAAAAGAATATAGGAAAAAAAAAAAAGCCAAGCTCACGGGTCCGCCCGCGGGGCCCGCCAATCCGCGCGGGGCGGGTTAGGGTTGCATGAACTTGAGCCCGCGGACCTAACGGGCTGGCCCGCAATAGCCTGCCAGAAATTAAGCCCGCAATGGGGCGGGCCAGCCCACTTTGACAGTACTAGCTATATGTTCACAATTTATAACTTTATGTTCAATAGTATCAAAACTTTATGTTCAGCAATATAACACAATTGTTTATTTTCAAATTTTTTTGAAATTATTTTTACTACTTTACCCTCTATTATATCATTTACTTCTCCTAAATACCCATGCATTCTATTAGTGTAAACTTTAGTAAGGAAATATTCCATTGACTATTTGTTATTCTTAACTTATTCATTGATTTTCATAAAGAAGGTCTTAGGTTCGAATCATATCCCAATCAAAATTGACATAATTGTTAAACATATACTATAAATATGAATACAATATAACAGTGAATGTTACAATATAACAGTGAATTTGGGCATTGATGAAACAATACACCTAATTTACAATATATATTCAACACATATGAGCATTGAAAACTATGCCTATTATCATTGTCTTTTTAGGGAGGATTGGGCATTGATGAAACAATACACCTAATTTACAATATATATTCAACACAATTTACAATATATATTCAACACATATGAGCATTGAAAACTATGCCTATTATCATTGTCTTTTTAGGGAGGATTGGGCATTGATGAAACAATACACCTGTCTTTTTAGGGAGGATTGGGCATTGATGAAACAATACACCTAATTTACAATATATATTCAACACATGATGAAACAATACACCTAATTTACAATATATATTCAACACATGAGCATTGAAAATTATGCCTATTATCATTGTCTTTTTAGGGAGGATTTGGTTCTATTTTTGAAGGTGCACCGCGCCAAAACACTAAATTGCAGTAAAACACACTAGGAGACTAGATCAATAATAATAATAATAATAATAATAATTATTATTATTATTATTATTGTTGAGTTTTTTCTCTTATTTAAAACAATCTCATGAGGTGTGGTGCTCAACTTCTCTTATTAATATCCAACTTATCCATAATGATGGAATAGCATCCATTAATTAGTTGATTCATGATCACTAATTAACAATCGTTGGATATAAAATTATAAGCACACATTTTTTATTGAACATATATACGCAGTCTATGCACATATATCTCATATCTTAGTTGTTTTTTCGTTCATTATCCCAAACTAGTATGGCATAGACTAATTCAATCTAATCTTAAACCGTCCTATTTGAAACTTGCATACACATGGATCTGGCCAACTTCTAACCTCATATTTAAGCAATTCAATCTCCCTCAATATAGTCAGCCTCAACTTCACAACATGCATGCTTTTAATAAAAGTGCTTACCATTAATATGCCAAATTAAAAATTATAACTTATAGTGAATGCACAACTTTATTTCATGATACTGACATATATAACAGTTAGTGTCACGTTTCCAACAGTAAGATATTGGACTGAATCTTCTAAGCCTCTGCCCACCATTCTATTAAAGAAAACTAAAGGTTTGCAGTTGGCAATATTGCAATCGACCGATCGAGACTCGATATATATGGATTATGGGACAAACAAGTCATGTTCAACCTATAAATGGAATTTGGGAACATCCATGAAACCAAAACCCAATTGCAGATAAGCTATATCTCCTACTTGCATCATATGCCTGCAATCTTTAGACAATACAACTTAACTATGAGCTTTTGATTGGCTTGCCGAAATCATGAAGATAATACCTTATGATTCGCTTGTATGGTATAGCTCATAACCATAAGGTTACAAGTTCGACTTTCAATAAAATTGGCTTCTTGTTGAATTGACATTCTTAGTTTGAACCGGTCAACTGCACTATAAGCAACTTAGGCTATTTACTGTTTGTGATCATTTACCAACTAGGATAGATTTAGCATACTTTTAGATAGTGATTGCGGGTTACCATCCTCACTCAAAAAAAAAAAAAAAATTGTAATCCACTTCACACCATGGCAAGTAATTTAAACCTATAACATCATAATCATGCATCAGATCAGAATACAAGTTTTGTTGCTGCTTGCATTCTATAGCTTTCCTTCCTAACATGCATGGTTTTCCACACACATGCTTGGTCCCATATATGAGTGAATGAATATAACAACATTTAAGCCTGTCGCGTCGTCACGATACTCATAAGATACATGATTTTTTTACGCACATAGCTAAATGAATATATATATATATATATATATATATATATATATATATATATATAGGAAACGGATCAACTGAGAACCCGCGCCCAAAGAGAGAAATAGGAACTTATCGTAACCATCAATCTGGATAGATCTAATAATTAAACTTTGAAATGTAACTAAATTGCCTTAAAAGTGCAATTAACAGTTTCATAGAGTCCACCTAAGTGCAAGTAAAATGTATTAAAGTGCAACAAATAATGTACATTGAACAACAATATTAAGTGCACCTAACGTTATCATTAGTTGCACCAATGTGAAAGACGTTATCATAAAATGCAGTAATGTGAAACGGTAAATTATTTGCAATATTAAATGTAAATGGTTGCACTTTTAAGTGATTTTTCTTGCATACTGTACTTGTAAATTTGCATATGTTACTTGCACTTTTAACACATTTTACTTAAATATAAAGTTTGAGTTATTTACAAAAATGTCATCGCGTTATAAGGTGATGTTCAATTCGCTTGTGTGCATTTATATATGTTGATTCACATATGTTCTCACGAGAGGATGGATTCTTATTTAATCATTAATCTATATATATACTCCGTATAACTTATTTTTTTGGTACATATAACATCAAGTCTTTTCAAATTTGCCCATAATATAACACACATACAAAAGTACAAAACTCAAAAGTACAAAACTCAAAGTTACATAAGCAATTCGCTTACCAACTACTCCAAGTTGTTGGATCATAACATATATATAACTTTTCATGCATATGATAATATGACTGAATATAAGAATATATAAGAATATATATATATATATATATACACACACACACACACCGGCCAATTTCATCACAAAGCACATATAGTAATTAAATGTATGTTAAGGTTGTAATACAGGCTATCAAAATATACTGGTACAGAGAAGCATATGTCTACATGGTTATATCGTGTACAATTTAACATTAGTGTAGATTGACAAAGTTGGTTAATTGTGTAGGGAAAACAAAAACCTAAATTAAAAGATATATATTCAATATTTGGTCTAATGTGTTAGAAACGGAAAGGAAGTATTGGATTAGGGCAATGGCAACTTTAGGGTGTGTTTGGAAAGCAGGAAAATGGTTTCTGGAAAATGAGTCATTTTCCAGAAAATATTTTCCTTTCTTGTGTTTGGCTGTAGAACAGAAAACTGTGTTGGTGTGTTTGGCTCATTTTCCAGAAAATGGGTAGGAAAATGAACAGAATGATATAATTGAATATTTTAATTAATTTGTTTAAATGTAACAACATTTATAACAAATATACAATCCAAAAAATAAAATAATCACAAAAAAAATCACAACAAAATAATATCTATCTCATAAAAAAAATAAAAAATAAAAGTGACCGACTGATTTCAGATGTCAAATAAAAAAAATAAAACTCATAATATCTATCTCATAATAAAAAAATATAAATTATTACTTAAAAACAAAAAGAAAAAGTTGAAGATGTCAAGAAGATGAAGAAGTTAAAGCATTTAGAAGGTCTAAGGAGATGGAAGAAGCAAAGGAGAAGGAAGAAGCAAACTTCCCCTAAAAAAAAGGGGAAGTCATTTTCCATAAAATTGGGCTTATTTTCCATTGACTCTATTTTCCCCTCCTTCCCAAACACCAAAAACCCGGAAAATGATTTCTGGAAATCATTTTCCGGGTTTTCAAACACACCCTTAGTGACAAATTCAGCTGTCCAAATTTATTAACAAATTAGTATTTAATACACAAAGTCTCCTATGTCTGTATGAGGCTCGAACCCACAACCTTCCATATGAAGAAGTAACTTGGTGCGTGCCACTAAATCACAATGTCCTTGGCAATACACAAAAGTCTTTTTAATCTATAAATTTGAATTGAACTTCAAGAGATCGGAGCCCCTCAATGCTCCATACTAAAAATTAATTAATTGATAAAGTAAATCATTGGCCTCTTAATGCTCTTACCCTAAAAAACTTATCATATTTAAATCGATATAAATCTTGTCAATACTTATGAAATTTTTAAGATGAATTACAATTCTAACAATGATGAGAAACATTATAGGGAGTTCATTAATCATTAGTCATATCCTTCACTATCACTAGAATGTTGGAAACATATTTAATACTAATTCTTATAACATATATATGTATTAAAAATATCATCCGATCCATACCATACCAACACCATATTTTTCTACTAAATTCTATCTAATATAATGGATCCATGATTGCCCAGTGCCCAGGAATGCCAGGCCAGAACCTTGACAGCTTATCATCAAGAATGAAGCAAAGACAGGAGGTGCAGTAATGTGGGCCCAGTTTGACATTGAAACATGCTGTCATCTAGCCTGGAGGCCATGGCCCCTTAGATTTTGAAGCACCAATCTGAAAACTACCTGCATTTGGACTTACATACTATATCATTCACACACCACATCATAATTATTTTATTTTCAGAATATATAATACTATGTGTAGGGTACTTATACTTTTTTTTTAATCTCATTTTTCACTCTTTGACTAAGGAGACAACTTCTGGTTAATTCAAAATATAAAAAGTGGATCGTACCTGAATGTCATGTTCTTGCCCGTACCCTCTCTCGCTCAAATTCATCATATTGAGTTTTTCTACTGTTATTTATTTTTCATGTGTGTGATTTGCAAGCTATTACGCAGGAACGAAGTTTACCTAGTAGTTGCAGGTTTCCATCTTTACCCGACCATAAAATAAAAAGTGTGTCAGAATTTTTATTCACTTCGGATCTTTTCTTTCTCACATACATATAGAGATGTTAACTGTGCCAGTTTGTTCGGTTTTGGACAAGCCTTGTTGGACTTATTGATTCGATTCTTATCAGTTTTTTTTTTTCTTGTCGGGTTTAAAATTATATTATTCTTGTCCCTAGCTCTAAAACACCATACAGTCAATCTTATCAAGTAGGTTCAACTAAAATTTTTGACAAAATTTTAAACTTTCAATTTTAATTAACTAGAGCATTTACACTATTACTTATTAAATATAAACTTATACATCATTCAATCAATCTAAGCCTCCATTTTCAAATTTCAACTAAAAATAATTAATATATTCACACTATAATATAATAATTATAATAATTTTTTTTTTAATTTTTCATTATTTATTTTCATAAAAAAATATTTTATTTTGTAACAAATTTATTAAAACTTTATTAAAATTGTATTTACAAATTTAATTTAAAAAAATTCTAAATATGAGCTTACATATAAACTCTTTGTATATTTTGTTCCACCTCACGCTATCACTTGTGAAATAAAGAATAACTTAAATGACTTAGACTATCGAGCTAGCCTATTAAATTTCATGCTAGCCCATTAGGACAGTCGGATCTATCAAACTGATTTTTTATCGACTTAAAATTTTTTAACCTTAACTTTAAAACTTTTCAATCTTATAGCGCCAACCAATTCAATCAATTTCAAACTGAAAATTTTACTCTCTAAAATACACTTATTATTATTTCAAAAAAAAAATACACTTGTTATTTTCTGAATTTTCCCTTCACCCATGTCCCTATCCCTGTCTCCAGCTCTTCATATACTTGGCAGAGAGTGATCTTTAAGCCCTCATACGTGGCCCAATTTTCCACCGTATATATATACTCCAAGTTTTAACTGCACAAATATTTACGATATTATCATGCATGTTGTTGCATGCAGACAAAAAGTTCATTTATAGTTTTTTGCCCTTACTACGTTACCTGTTCATCGTTGCCGTTTGATGTTCGTCTTTTTTCATGTTTGGGATATTTTTTTCTTGATATATCGGCGTCGGTTAATTCTGTTACTTGTTCTTGATGAAATTAATATTTTGTCTTCAGAATTTATTGTGCTTTCTTTATATATATCTCTCCAGATTCATGAACAGTGTATGATATGATAAAGATATTTCTTCAAGTGTTTTCTTGACTTCAGGGACTCCTATACTTAGTCTAGGTGTTTCTTTTTTGAATGGATATGTTCTAGTTAAATATCTATGAAAATAAATAAATGATCAAGGCAGATACTACTATACAATGTAATAGAGTTAGTTGTATTAAAAAAAATGTTCAAGGGAAAAATTCAAAAAAAAAGTAACAAATTAAAATTATAAAGAGATAAAAAAAAATTATTTAATACATTAATAATAAAATGTAAAAGAATTTATAATCATGTAAGAAAATAAGCCGGGTGAACAAATTATTTATTTAAGAAGTGTAAAAATAATATGTAAGTATATAAAAAAAAGATAAGTACGATGTAAATCAATATAAACTAGTGATCAAATGAGTCAATCCTGTTATATGAGTTCGTTTGGATAGATGTGGGTCATTGAATGCTTAAGATTAATGGCTTAGATTTTACCAATTGTGCAACGCGAACTCTGTAAGTGAAGTTCACAGTTGCCAAAAAAAAATCACATCATATCTATTTACCTCCCCAAATAACAATTTGCATATTACTGCTTAGGTCTATTCCTTTTCAATTGGGAATATGAAGGTCTGACGATTAGAAATGATTGCATGTTCATGTGAGGTGATTGAGCAAGTAGCAGAGAAATATAATAAGTTGCTTTCAGAGGCCAAAACTTTTATCCCCCTTTCCCTTTTAGGTTCATCTTTCCATATCTAACGTTTAATTGAAGTCTAGATTTTCTGCCCATGATGAGGACCAGTGGTACCAAATCCAAATTGTATCATTTCACATAATTTTATTGCACAAGATATAAAATTATGATAAATAAAATTTAGTGGAATGGAAATATGTAGTCTGCCTTTCTGACTATTATAGCATGTTTAGTTTGTGGAACAAAATTGAAAAATTAATGGAATTTAAATTTCATGCAAATGAATCAAGGAGACTAATAGATAGTTCTCACAATCTCTCAAATTATAAACTTTGTAGTTATTAAGTTAAATATCCAATCAACTTGACTAGAGTGTCCCGGTTAAGATGTGCGTGATATATACTTCTAAGTTCTAAGAGTTAGAAGTTTTTATTTTTATTTTATTGCATGTGTACTGTATTGGTACCTAACTACCTATATCTAGTAGAGTACAAGAAGTCTAAAAAAGTCTTGATCTGATCCCATTTATTATGAGCCGTTCTTTCAAGAAGATTGTTACATACAAATGTGTTTGAATTCTAAAACTCTATGTTTACACACCTTGGACCTCTTCTTTTTGAAATATAAGGTCGCACAAAATAAACGTGCGGTGGATTCTAAGCAACACGTGGAAGTCTCTTTTTTTGGGTGACGTAGAAATTCGAATCCATCACCTTTTGGGGGGCTCTGATACCAAATTAAAGCATGTGCTTCATCTCAACTAAAAGTCTAAGATGATAGTTGGACTGCACATATTATATTTATGCTCACACCACAAAACATTATTTTAAAAAAAATTGATTTTCACTATTACAAATTCAGATTAATAGCATCCAATGACGATAGGTATAAGAGTTAAAATTTGTATAAGATCACCTCATGTGAGACATGTAATGCTTTAATTTTAAGAGAAAATTAAATGTAATACTACTCTACGAACTCATATAAAAGTATTAGACTATTACTCAAAAAGTAGTAGATGTTTCATGTAAATTGATATCATACAACAAGGCTAATTAAGACATATAACATCTGCTAGTCATTTCAAGATGATTTCTTTCCCCATGCACGAGTAGCTCAATGGGTACTCAGATAGTCCGATGGTAGATTGTGGGTAAGGGTGTAGAATTAAGATCAGGTAGCTGCAATGTGAGAGTCTCAATGGGGCTCTTTTAGACACCAGGCATGATCCTCCCGCCTATCTTTTATGGGTAAAATTATCTCCTCTATTCACTATCCAGCCCTCCCAAACTTGTAAAATAACCTTCATTCTGATTACATTCTTTTAGCATCTGCACTATACTTATAATCCAATCTCTTTAGATCAACTTTTTTTTTTCTTTTTTAACAGTATGACACTACCAAAAAAAAAAAAAAAAAAAAACAAACAAACAAACAAACAAACAAAACAAAACAAAACAAAAAACGACTAACAAATTTAACAGCGTATTAAAAAGTTATATCTTAAATACTTACATATTTCAGTGTTTTATTTACAAAAGTTCTTTAGTAAATTAAATATTTATAGATGTCAGTAATTTATTTATAATTTTTTCTGTTGATAAATTTAATTTTTCTTTTAGCTAGTGTGATAGGAGAAGAGATTTTTTCCTTTCATTCGTGGTCTCCCATGAGGCTTTTGTAACACTTCGAAGCCAATTATTATTGTGTGGCGTGTGGACCATACTATCAAATAATGTACATTCAGTACGCAAATAATATACTTTTAGTATATTAAAAATGTATTTTTTTTGTTATGGTCAACGTAGCATTGTGTGGAGTGTGGACCATATTTGCCTTTCAAAGCCTAATAGGCTAATACTACTTCAACATTATGAAATCTCTTTTTAATCTGTCTCAACTCTCAACCCATCAAGAAAACCCCCAATCGTTATACCCTGCACCACGGTGCACATAGCATTGTGCACAACGTGCGTAAAACGACGTCATTTTGGTGTTAGTGGACGCGGACGCGAATGACTCCAGGGAATTCATTATCTATAATACACATAATCATTATCTAGAATACACAGAACGTTTGCCTAGAAGACACAGAATGTTTGCCCAAAATACACAGAATATTAACACACAATACACAGAACTCATCCTCCTAACATTCGAATGCACAAACACATCACAACTTGTGTTAATAAAATGAATACACAGAATATTGACACAAAATACACAGAACTCATCATCCTAAACATTCGAATGCACAAACACATCACAACATGTGTTACTAACATGAATACACATAACAGTTGCCTAGAATACACAGAACGGTTGTCTAGAATACACAGAATGATTGCCTTGAATACACAGAATATTAACATAAATACAAAGACCGGCCGAAACGGGAAACATGATTTCTAAAAAAAACGGACGATTAGTTTACAATGCTCAAAACGACGTCGTTTAGATACGTGGTGCACATTGCTATGTGCACCGTAGTGCACGGTATAATTTGCCGAAAACCCCAAAATTGCGGTGAAAATATGTTATTTACCTCCACCTCCCTATAAATTAAAATTTTCAAGATAAAATACTTATCACAATATCAAAAATTATAACTAGTAACGAAGACATAATTTTATTTATTTATATTTATGTAGCGATCAAGGTAATATTTCTATAATATCCTAACAATTTCTAGTATAGATCATCATTTTTTCAAGATTGAATACGATTGAAGTAATATAATTGTATATGCGCAAAATTTTTAAATTACAATGAAGAAAACCCTAGAATAATGTGCGTTCAAAAAAAACCCTAGAATAATGAAAATATAAAAAGGGCTTATTGTTTGTGATTGAGGATGTTTTATGTGGCTACCATAAACTGTTGCATGCTCTTAAGTCTTAAGTCATATATATGTTTGTAAATTTTCTGTCTTTTCTTTTAATTTTGAAAAAATAATAATAATTATATAGAAGTATGGGGATGAAACTTAAACTTTGTAGATAGGGTTCTGTCCATTTGGTCGTGTGGTAGTATTCTTCTCTTCTCCTTTTCCTTTTGTCTCTTGTAACCCTTGTTTGTTTGGTTGTCATCAAGTCACGTGAATACCTCCCCCCCCCCCCCCCTCTTCCCCACCTCCACACCGGCAATCCTTGATCAATTTTATATGATTGCTTTTTAGAAAATAAAAACATAAAAATTGTTATTTACACTCTCTAAAATTAATTACTTTTTACTTTATTTTTCAGATCCATTATCTAATTAAGGAAACATATTTGTATTCAATGATAAATCGTGAATTGATGGGTGAAATTTAAGCCCGGCTACGACATCACCACTTTTATCCTAGAGATTGGTGGAGAAAGTAAATCGCAGGATATATACTTTACATAACCTACCATATACCCAAATATTGGTTTCATACCTCTTGTTTTTTTAATCTTTTGTAGGATTCAAACCCTACACAATTAATAGCAAATCAAATCTTATAAACTTGTTTTGGGTGATTATTGATTAATTAATCAGTATGTTAATCATCAAATAAAGATTTCATGTTATAAAAAATTAAGTATCACATAGTATTTAAATACCAAGAAAAAAAATAATTTAATAATGACAATGTCATGATTATTAAATTATGACACTGTACTACATCATGTTAGAGAATAAATATAATATTTTGCATGTGCAGCTCAACTGGTCATAGGACTGAAATTTGAAAAGAGTGACTAGGGATCAAGCTCTAGACTCTGTGTTCAGTTGAGTTACCATGAACAATTAAACTAACCGAACTATGAATTCACAACTCTAATTTTTTGTTTTTTGTTTTTTTTTTTGTTTTTTTCCATACTACACTGGTATTCGCTTCTTTGTGATGAGTTTCAATAGACACAATATGAAATATAATTATTTCAAAAATATTATTTCATACATACGAGTTTAAATTCTCAATTCAACCGACCTCATGCTCAACACCTTCTTTATAAAGAGTTTTAACAGTAGTCTTGTAATTTGTCCCCCTTTTCCATTCCATCCCCCATCCAATACCATATATTTAGCTGGCCAGCCTATCTATCATTTGGATCACAGGAAGAAAGAGAGAGAATTTGATTGTTGCATTTTTTTCTTCTTAAATTCAGATCAATTCCTCTCTACATCTATCATCATATCTGATCTGATTTTCCCATGACTCCACCTTATAGTGAAAATTCTTCATCTTCTCCTCCTTTCCCTTTTAAGCTGAGTAATGATGAAGATCATGATCATCATCATCAAAACCATAACCTTAATTTTACTACTCCAAACTACCATGTCTCTTCATCATCCTCTGCTCACTCCCAACCATCTCATCATCTTTTCTTAAACTCATCATCCTGGGATCAACCTCAGCTCTACTATGATTCTGATCCTCAATTCTTCTATCCACAACACCCCAAGGTATATATATATATACTATACTTTCATGCTATGATCACTTAGTTTAATTATTTCCCCTTTTTTTTAAAACTTATTTGGAGACATATATATGTTTACAGGTTGATAATCATGCTGCAAATGGTAGTGGATCATATGATCAAGGGCCTAAAACAAAGGCAAGTTTATGGAGTACTAATAATTGTGAAGACAGTAATGATCATCATCGTACTCAAGATGGGGTAATTCCTGTTAAGTGGATGTCTTCAAAGATGAGGGTGATGCAGAAGATGAAGAGCTCAAATCGCGCTTGCCAGGGACCCACCATGGCAAGCACCACTACTACTACTGTTGCTGCTACTACTGAGACGACGATGATGAAGATTATTGAAGATGAGAAAAGGGGTTCTTCTTGTTTGGAATCTGAGCATAGCAGCAACAGCTCCTCCAATCATAGTAGCAGTAATGTTGTCCCAATTAGGGTTTGTGCTGATTGTAACACTACCAAGACCCCTCTTTGGAGAAGCGGTCCAAAAGGCCCTAAGGTAATAATTAAATATAAACTATTACTACTAGACTACTAATAAAACTCGTTACCTATTTCTGTTTAATTTTTCAACCAATATGTCAAAAGTGACAAAAATTTAAGATTTTTTTTTCTTTAAACTTTTCAGACCACCTTTGTCTTGTCTTAATGTTTATGTGTAGTTTAAAGTAATTTGTTTTTGCCTTGTCAAGATTTTATTAATTTATTATTATTATTATTATTATTAATTTTTTTTTTGTGGTGATTTAGTCGCTTTGCAATGCTTGTGGAATAAGACAAAGGAAGGCAAGGCGAGCCATGGCCGCGGCCGCCGTAACGGCGGCGGCAACCGAAGCAACAGCATCCTCACTGAAGATCAATAAGGCGAAACCAACAAAAGAGAAGCCGACAGCGGCGGCGAAAAACCCCACCGGCGTTAACCACCACCACCACCATGACGTCACGCCCTTCAAGAAACGCTATAAGATTGTGACCGGCGGGCGGCCCTCCGACCAGCAAGCGAAGAAGACGAAGAAGAAGATGAATGGGTTCGAGGATTTCTTGATAAAACTGAGCAAAAACTCGGCTTATCACCGCGTTTTCCCGCAAGACGAGAAAGACGCCGCCATCTTGCTAATGGCCCTATCCTGCGGTCTGGTTCACAGCTAATTAACGACGACCCAGCCAGGCCACCACTTTCAATCATTAATTAATTTCTTTCTTATTGGTCTGATTTGTTTGTTTAGCAGGTAGCTAGATAGATATATAGCTAGCCTAGCCTAGCCTAGCCTAGTTTGTGTGACAATGAGACATCATAGTTAAGTTAGAACGAGAAAATTAAGAATAATAATAAACTCATCATGTGTATGTCGTCGTCCATGGCTAATTAGAGATCAGATAGTATGGAACAAGAAAGGACGACATTATATTAAATTGGTCTCTTAGCTTGTTTTCAATAACAAGGCTGTACTTACTTATAATCCTCATTCCAGCTAATAAATTAATAATGTTTTTTTTTTTTTTTTGGTTTTTTGGGGGGTTTCTCGTACAAGTGAATGACGTTTTGTTGTGTTTTATGGTACTGGATCGTTGAGGATGGATTCAGGATTGAGATTAAAAAGGAATGGGAGCATGAAAAGACAAAGCAAGATGGTCGGATACTGAGAAGGAAAACGCTGCAGATCTGCAGACTACAGTGGTGGCCTCAATGCTGAATGGCTCCTATGAAGGATACAAACAATGATAATTGTGATGATTCACGTTTCGCCATCAACGCCCTAGACAGCCTGCAACTATGTACAGTAGCCTTTTGGTACTCCCAGAAGGCATTTGGTGTTACACACATCTCACAAACCACTAAATTAAATTAAATCACCACCAACTAAGCAATCAAATTAAATAATTATGCCCCGAACTTAACATAATTGTTTCGTTGCCTGAGGCTGTGGAGGTTTGTATCCCATTAGAAGCTTGCATGAGAAAAGGATCAAGGGTGTTCCAAGGTCTGGATTGAACCGCGCTTGTACACACATAAAATGACTATGGATTGATTACAGGACTAGCAATTTACCTCCAGAGGCCGCGTCTAACCAGGCCACCCTCGATTGGATCCATTCAAATAGAAGGGTATTACTCCATGAGTAAATGTTTTTTAATTTTCTTGATCAAGTGTTAGTTATAATTTTGAGTGTAGTTTTCTCAAAAGCATACGTTACTACATGCATGTGTTTAATATAATTTGGCTGGTTGAGTGGAAAGGATCCATCCTTAATCAAACATCAAGGTTTCAATTCTTTACTTTAGGTATAGAGTCACTACTAGTTATACATTTTGACATAATATTTAGTAAGCGTTTTATCTGACAATTCGTATTAAAGCATGTCAAGTTTTGGGAGGAGGATTGTAATTGGCATGGGCGGATGCTTGGAGCTCTTGATCTACTAATACTCACGTAGTTTATTAGTGAAAACTCACATTGTTTTGGTCCATATGCATATAGAAATTAAAGATTAAGAAATCAAAAACATGCATCATTTTGGGATAAATATGTTTGATTTACTCATTCAAATTTATCTTATTTATAAAAATGGCATCACATTTTTTTTTCTAAACTCTAATTCTCGATCAGTTCATTTTTTGAAATGGACAACCAAGTTTTATTTTAGAGATCATACTCAAAATAGTTATTCAACTATCTCATAATTCTCAATTTGGTCATCATTATCAATTCATCCAAAATAGTCCATTGACCACGCAAAAATTCACTCAATTTAGTCGTCACTATAAGTAACGGAGGACTAAAATAAGTAAAATTGTACATAGTTAATTAAGGGACCATTTTGTGTAAAATTTATAATCGATGACCACTTTAAAAATTATGACAACCTCAAGGAACTACTACTTTGAAAATTAATTCTTTATCTTATTTTTCACCAAAATAACTATTTTATTATTTTCTTCCTCCAATAAAATTTGAACACGTGACAGACGTTATACTTCATAGTACATCTATCATTTTCATTTTCCTTTTCACAGTGTGTGCACGCATATATATATATATATATATATATATATATATATATATATATATATATATATATATATATATATATATA
>NC_044918.1:16942458-16961189 GCF_003576645.1 Ipomoea triloba
ATATATATATATATATATATATATATATATATATATATATATATATATATATATATATATATATAGTCAGTGGCGGATGCAGCATGGGGGCAGTAGGGGGAGCTGCTCCCACTGCCCAAAATTACTCAGCCTCAAAACGACGTCGTTGCAGATGCAGCATGGGGGCAGTAGGGGCAGCTGCTCTCACGACGTCGTTTTGGGGCTAATATATATATATTCATTTATCTTTCATTCCCTGCATCGCCATTCGCCAGTTCGTTGCCTCCCACAGCGTCGCCAGCCGCGGCCAGTCCACGGCGCTGCGCCGATGCCACCTCCTATCAACCTTCGGTTTCTGCAGTTCTTCCTCAGCCCTTCATGGCTCGACATCAGCCACAACCACCAAGTTTGTTCTACTCTCCTTCAATTCTTCCATAATTGATAATTCCATTTCTTCCCTTACTAATTAAGTGATTAGTATCAACTTCACACGATCTTATTCGTCTAATTTTTAAAAATTTTGTTTGCCCTAATTTCTTTTTTACATTAATTTCCCTAATTTTGAATTTTCCCTAATTCAATTGATAGTTTGATACTAGTTGCTGATAGTTTTTTCCCTAATTGTTCCAACTCCGATCCCAACTCCCAATTTTGTATGTTTTTTTTTATATTAGTTTTTGCCTAATTGACTGCTCACTGCCTATTTGACTCCCAATTTTGTTGCTCTTGGACTGCTCACTGCTGTAATCACTGTCCAATTTTGTGTTTTTTATTATTATTAGTTTTTGCCTAATTGACAGAAGGTTGTATTTTGTTGCTCTTGGACTGATCACTCTACAATCGCTGCCCAATTTTGTGTGGAAATTTTTTAATTATTTGTTTTTTCCCTAATTGACACAAGCTTGTATTTTGTTGTTCTTTGACTGCTAATTGCCGTATTGCCAATCTTCTATTTGTTTGATTTCTAATTTGTTATTACTTATTAGTTAATTAGCTAATTAGTGATTTGTTGATTAGTTATGGAAAAATCCTTTAAAAAGAAAATTAACTTTTGATGTCTAAAAAAAGATTACAAGTGATGCGAGATGATGGGTGGAGAGCTCTTTATTTTACAAGAAGTTTCATTATTTTGCAACAATCATGCAATTCGTATCCCTAATTTGTAATTTATAATGTATTTTTTATTTGAACAATCTTATTCGCATTTGATATTTTGTATTTGAACAATTTTGAATTCATTTTACTTTTGCTTCTTCGCCCCCACTCAACTTAATTTTTGAATCCGCCACGGGTTATAGTTACAGTTATATATCATTTTCACGTATGTTTGAGGGAGAGAAATGTTAGTAATTTACATTTTTTAAAAATTTGTTTCCTATTTGACAACTTTTTTAAAATAATTATTATTCATTATTTTCTATTCATATGTATATAGAAGGAAAATACAATGTGTTCAATATCTTTTAACATGATATGCACTTATTGATGCTCATGATTATTATTTTCTAATTTCTAATTCCTTGAATAAAACTAGGCCGGATATATTATGATTAAAAAAAATAATATTCTTTGAAAATAAACCTAATTTTTGTATGGAGAAATAATGAAAATTAGAGAAAGAGAACTGTTGAATTAAGGTGCGAATTGCGTGCACGAGACTGCCATTAAGACTTGAAGTAATTATTCTCATCACACATTAAAGTCATGACATTTTTGGAGTCACCTTCAAATTAAACACCCTATCAATATCATATATATATAAAAAAAAAATAAAAAAATCTCATACAATTTAATATTTTACTACCCAATTAGTTTGTATCAGCCCAATCCAACTGAAATTAAGTGGCCCGGCCCATCATTCTTTATTTAAAAAAAGAATATACTAAAAAAACAAAAACAGAGAGAGAGAAAATAGAAAGCCATAAAACCCTAACTCCAAAAACCCTCGTCTCCGTCTGAGCTGCTTGTTTTACTCTGTTCTCCATCTTCCTAACCTAAACAAAGATGGTTCGAAGCCTCAAAAACCCTAAAAAAGTTAAACGCAAGAACAAGGTACGATCATTTTCGTCTAATTTCTAATTCTAAAGCCAATTTTCACTAAATTTGTTGATTTTTTTTAAATAAAATAAATCAGGGTGGGAACAAAGGAGAAGGATCATCGTCATCGAATTTGATACCTTCACCGCCGGCGAAGGTGTGGCAACCTGGAGTAGACAAGTTAGAGGAAGGAGAAGAGCTTCAGTGCGATCCTTCTGCATACAACTCACTCCATGCCTTCCACATTGGCTGGCCTTGCTTAAGGTATAATTAGATATTAGTGAACGATCATGTTTTAGCTAAATCAGAAAATTTTCTAGGCCTTTCGTTGGTTCTGTTTTGACTTGGTACTAAATTGTCACCCGGAAGATGAAATTTGTGTATTTGCATAAAAGCTGCTTCCTTTTTTTTGTTTTTACTTGCTTTAAGCATTATATTTGTGTATTTAGTGGGTACTAGGTTGTTAAGAAAAATAGAATGGTCACTGGGTTTTTACTGTTAGCAACAAACCTTGGGAGGTTACAGCATTCTGCTCAATATATTGCATGTTCATTTGAAATACGATTTAGAATGAGTCATATGCACCGTTATGCAATTTAATTTGTTTTTTTTTATTGGCAGCTTTGATATTCTACGCGACTCTCTAGGGTTGGTGCGGACAGAATTTCCACATTCTGTGTATTGTGTGGCAGGGACACAGGTGAAATTTGCTTTCAGTTGATCTCCACAACTTTTAGGCAATTTTATATAATTTTTTAATGCAATTTTATGAAGTATGGTCTTTTCAAAGATATAGTAGGCTTGGAGTGAAGAGGAATGATTAACATGTAACATCTAAGACTGTTTTTATTAAGCTTGGCTTGGATTTAAGAGCAATGATGTACCTTTGATGGAATAGTGTGTTTTTCAAAGTTTATCCATTCAAGCAAATCATTTTTTGTTTTCGTTTTTTCTTTCCTCCAGTAACCACAAAGTGATAGTTCAAGTGTGGTCTAACACGGATCAATTATGAAGTGATAGTTCAACTTCTTTAGCTCATTCACTGATCAAGGTACTAAGCTCATTTATTTTATTGTTTCTTTCTCTTTTAGGCTGAGAAAAGCTCCTGGAATTCTATTGGAGTATTTAAGATAACTAATATATCTGGAAAGAGGCGTGAGTTAGTACCAAAGACAAACAATGATGAAGATACTGATATGGAAAGCGATAGTAGTGATAGTGATGATGAAGAAGATGAAGTTGGTGGATCTGGAGCACCTGTTTTACAGGTTATTTCTTAATTCTTAGCTTCATGCACAATTGGAAACTTTTAATATATGTATGTATGCATGTATATGTATTTATGAATGTGTGTGTTGTCTAGTGACTATTTCCTTATCATTTCCACAGATTCGTAAGGTGTTTCATGAAGGGTGTGTTAACCGCATACGTACCATGACCCAGAACCCACATATATGTGCTTCATGGTCAGGTGGTGGGCATGTTCAGGTTAGAATTGGTGTTATCTGTTTGTCCAATTATTTTTTGTTAAGCCTACACAGTATTTGAAAATGTGATTGAGGCGACAGATTATCCATCCTTAGTTGTATACTCCTATATAGTAACTATGTGTAATTAGAATATTATTGGATGTCTGTGTAGATTTGGGATTTCAGCTCCCATTTAAATGCTTTAGCAGAATCACAAGGTGATGTTAGCCATGGGGCTTCGGCAGTTTCTAATCAATCACCTCTAGTCAAATTTGGTGGACATAAGGACGAAGGGTATGCTATCGACTGGAGTCCTCTTGTTCCTGGAAGGCTTGTATCAGGTACTGCAGAGCATAATTTTCACTCTTCTGCACACCATTACATCTTATGGTTTCTATTAATCTACGGAGTATATAATAATGGACTTCTGCATCTTAGTTTATTTACTTTATTTTTGCTACTTATCTTTCAAGGGGATTGCAAGAATGCTATTCATCTATGGGAGCCAGCATCGGAGACAACTTGGAATGTTGATTCTAAACCTTTTGTTGGACACATTGCAAGTGTTGAAGACCTACAGGTGCCTCTCCTTATCAGGCCTGGGAATGTTTGATGTGTTGTGCCTGCAATTTTCTGGATGGGAAATTTCCCCACACTTATTATCATTTTTTTGTATTTATATCTAAACAATTTACTTTCTACTTCCTACACAGTGGAGCCCCACAGAACCTTCTGTATTTGCATCTTGCTCTGTGGATAAAAATATTGCAATATGGGATATACGCATTGGAAAATCTCCTGCAGCATCAATAAAAGCACACAATGCTGATGTGAATGTTATATCCTGGAACAGGTCTATAAACATTATCTTACTTGCTACTTCACAGCATTCTTTTAGCTTTTATTTACATTTTTGGTTTGTATTAGGTTGGCAAGTTGTATGCTGGCATCTGGAAGTGATGATGGCACATTTTCAATTCGAGATCTTAGATTACTCAAGGTATGACACATTCTGCTTCTGTGGGGCATTGATAATCCTTGTCTACATTGAATGAACTAAATGTTCACTTGGTGTGTTATCACGGTGCACCAAGCACAGTGCACTTTGGCACACCATAGTAATGTTCAACCCCTTGATCTGATAATCATTAATTGTAATATATACTATCCTTAATCAAATATTTGTCAAAAACTTTTTTTAATGCTTCACAGGAAGGAGATGCTGTAGTTGCCCACTTTGAGTACCATAAACACCCCATAACATCTATTGAATGGAGTCCACATGAAGCATCAACACTGGCAGTTACGTCATCAGACAATCAACTCACGTAAGGGCCCAATACATACATATTGTTCTATATATTTGTGTCTCCTTATGAATCAATTTTTGATGTGAATGCCTTACTGATTTGCCACAACTCCTCTTTTACTTTCATTTAAATCCACAGAATATGGGACCTTTCTTTAGAAAGAGATGAGGAAGAGGAAGCAGAGTTCAAAGCAAAAACCAAGGAGCAAGTGAATGCCCCTACTGATTTGCCACCACAACTCCTCTTTGTTCATCAGGTTATACTTTGTCCTCTATCTGATGAGTGAAAACTTGTATGTATTCACCAAACTTTATTCTCACCACTGAGTTGTGCCTAATAACAGGGTCAGAAAGACTTGAAGGAACTTCACTGGAATTCCCAGATTCCAGGAATGATTATATCCACTGCTGCAGATGGTTTCAACATCCTAATGCCATCAAACATGGAAAACATGCTTCCTCCTGCTAATGAAGCTTAAAAACTTAATATACATGTTTTTCTTGTAGAGCAAACCTTGTGTTCTTCATTAACATTTTTGTGTTTGTGTAAGAGTTAACTTATTTGTCATTTTTTACATGGGTTTATTCAAGGGTTGCCAATTTTCTCCATCTGCTTCCCATATCCTATATATGTAAAAACATTCTTTACTCTTCCAAGTTCCAACTTTTGCCCGTTTTGTCTGCTTTTTTTGCCTGCACATAAAATAAAGACACTTAAATGGAATGACAACTTATTGACCATCTTAGTTTAAGGCAATCAACCATGAAAAATGTAGGTTGATTTATTTCTTTGTAATTCCTTGTTAGCTAGAGTTAGAGGTGAAATTTATTCAATGCAAGCCTTTGAGTATTGATTATAGATTTCTCTCGTCACTTAAAAAAAAAAAAAGACACTTTGACTTTTCTTGCCATGATCCTAGGGCATTAAGCCCTTGGACATGTTGATGCTGCCAAATTTAGTTCTGCTTTCTTTCATTTAGACTTGCACAGAACTGAAAATGTCAAATCTTTACCTAGTGTCAAAATTTGGACTGATCATTAAAGAAAGCAATCACAAAGGATAGAAATAGCCACTTGGGAACATAGGAAATGTTTCATGTGAAGACAAACAAAAATGAAGCAATATAGCATGGTATGTTTACAAGTTACAACTACAATCAATTTCATGTCAGAATGGCCTTTTCCACAAAGGGATCTCCAATATTCCTTGCAGAATGGCTTTTGCATAATGATGCTGTTGCTCAGGAGGAACGCGATTGGTTATTTCCAACTAGTGCCATAACTTCTTGGGACTCGATCTGCACTGGTAGCAACTACATCTCTCTATAAATTGCCTGGTTTACCTGTCCATTTGGGGAAGGGATCTTGCTTGCTCAAAACTACCACTTTGCTCTTATGAGCAAAATAGCCTTTCATAAGATTTTTATAGATTAGAATGGACATTATGCATTCTACCTGTACAACACGAAGCAACAATTAAAAATTTAGCAGTGTCAGATGTACAACACTCACAAACTATAGCTTAACACCCACAGCGCCAATTAAGCTGAAAATAAAAAATGTTCAAAGAAAAAGTAAAAAGAGAATACCTCATCCACATCCATGTCCATTTCAAGCCACTTCAGGGCTTTTACAATTAAATCTAGCTTAATTTGGTGAGCTTTATTCGGATCCTTTTGCTTTTGTATGATGTAGCTGCCAAAACATTTACGGTAGTTTTCTAGTCAGCAAAATTCCAAGATTAAAAAAATAGGGGACAAAGGACAACTCCGTTAACATTTGAACTTACATCTTCTTCATTAACCTCTGATAAACTTGAAGCTCTAGCTTCTCCAAGACAAGATAAACACCAGACCTCAAGAACCTAATCATAGGCACGCAATATAAGGATCAAACTTGTAGGTAGAAAATAAAAAATTGATTCACCAGATAAACCGGGACAAAGTAAACATACTGGTCTTCATGCTCCTGTAGAGCACTTCGAAGAAGCCGGAGATCACCCCTTCTGAGAGCAAGCACGATGTTACTGTACTGTATGAATGTAAATTATATAGATTGTGTTAGATAATCAAGAACTGACATATCTATCGATGGAATGGAACTTTAAATCTCCCCATTGTTCTAATTGAGTTTTTAGGTAAACTAACTATGAATAAGAGACATGTACCTCATTCAGATTATACTTCTCGAGGAGTAAACTTTTAGGTAAAATTCCTATTGAAAGCTTCACAGGTATCAGATATTTTAGTATCATCCTGTCAATTTTTTAAAATACACATCTTTAAGTGGACGTGAAATCAACTTAAACCACATAATTTTTCTTAAATAAAACCAGAAGATTGTTGACAGAAGCAGAGCATCAAACTTAGGACACGGTAGTTATATTTGAAACAAAAAGTGCACCTTAACAGACCTTACATTTCCCTCTTTTTGAGGATCGCAGTGTGCTAGGGCATATGACAACTTTTGATCAGCAGTGGGAAAGTTTTCGTTGTAGACCTCCAAACGACCCGTGTAGTACATGTAAGTGACCTTATCCCTGAGAGGAAATTCCTCAAAATCGAAAATCCGAGCAGTTTCAATACTTCTCGTTACACTTTTACACAAGTGTACTGTTCCAAGCTTGAAATAAATTTTAAAAAGCTGGCATGTCACATATAATGCTCCAACTCGTTTGGGCCCTTTACTCGCAAGTGCCCCAAACACTTTCATGAGGAATGACCCAGCCCCTTTCAATTTCTCGGGGGTTTTTCCCATGGAAGCCAACTCTCTATCCGCCTACAAGTTCACTAGCATGTATCAGTACTTCACGTCAATTCATCTAACTAAAAATAAATAAATAAAAACATGCAGAAAATACACAATATATGCAAAAGGAAGCAGGAAGAGCAACAAAACATTAGTCTTACCCTTTCAGCAAGAATTCTAATTTCATATGCTACAGTATAAAGTGCTTCCAAAGCCCAGGCTGATTCCCAGTTGCGGAACTCTTGAATAAATGAACTGTATCACATCATATCCTCAATGTGAGCATAATAGAAACTCAAGCTAAACATGGTGAAATCAGATAAGAAGCTTCACATACTTGGCAGATTTCTCAAAAGCCTGGTACGTCTCGACCAAATTATTAAGTTTATAACTCTGGAAAGCACGGAATAAAGGAAGCAGTAGGTCTGAATACTGAGAACACTCTGATTGTCTAATCACTCTACTAGCATCCTGTTGCATACAGACAACAAAAATCTTCAATCAATTACACGTTGCACACACCAAATCTAGAAGTTCTCTTGCATTCATATGGATAAGGCTCTGTCTCAAATACACCTACTTTGCTATAAAATAATAACTCAGCAAAAAGCTGTAATGCATGAAAAAGTGGAGCTCATAGTTTACTAAACAGGCTCGGACATTGCATTGTAACTTTGCTTCTTCGCCAATAATACGATACACTGTTATCTAACTTCATTGAATCTTGACCAAATTGCAAACACAAATTCACTTCCAAGTTCCAAACAGTCCATGAGTAGTCTCAAGACACATGCTAAAACTCCACATTCTACCATCAAACTATTATAGCTCCAATGTAAAACTTCCAAAATAATATTTCATATCCCAGAGTGAAATTCTATGGCTATAAAGTGATGTGAACCTATCTAGTTCAATCAGACAACCTATTTCAAGAGCTATTTAAATGATTTCAGAGAGACAAAAAAAACTACTGTACTTATGTTATTGTCCAAATCACAGCAAAGAAAAGAACTTTACAACAAAATCCTCCTACCCTTCAGAGTATGAATTGTCAATGTTTATAAAGAAGAAAAAAAAAAAAGCATATTAATGTCTGTGCACTGTGCACAGTGCACTAGAATATACCTGGAATGTGTTGAGAGCATCGGATAGAGAGAGGAGGAAGGAGGAATTGGAGGATATGAAGAAGAGTCGGCTGAGGGATTTGCCGTCTTGAGACGAAACGGCGTCGCTGAAGCGGTTTAGGTACTCTGTGATTCGCCTGTGTGCTTCTCCCATACTCATAAACGCCGCCATTCTTGATGAACTCTCTCTTTCCCCCAGAGCGAAAATAGAGACGTTGAAGGCGATTGAAACGCTGTCGTTTGGCGTTTTGGGTTCTCGAAATCGGAAGGGAAAGCTGGCTGGGGTTTTGGTATTTTGCTGACGAGGAAGAAGAAGAAGAAGAAGAAGACGACGAATAGAGGGCAGTCAACTGTGGGCAATGTAGACGGAAACGACGTCGTTTGTTTATCGCCGACGGAAAAAAAAATAACTTTTTTAAGAAAAAAAATATTTTTTAAAAAACGTTATTTCTTTTAAAAATTTTCTTCCACTCAACAAATTTGTAAATTTACCAAGACTTGTAGTCTATTCGCACCAAATTATACTTTCATATGGAATGTCGTGGATTCAAATCTTGCTCTTTGTGCTGTCAGTAGATTGAGAAAATAGTTATAAACCACGAGTCAGTAGTATTAAAAAAATAAATTTGTAAATTAGTGAATAAAAATCAAGTCACAACTATAATTTAACTTATTGGTCGATTTAGAGAGAATTTGTACTTTTCTCTTCATTTTTTTTTTATTTTTATTTTTTTTTTTTGTGTTTTGTTTACTGATAATGGTAAGATATACGGAGTAATATAAAATTTGAAGTGGTTAAACATATGGATTTACTTCTTCTATCAAAATTTAAGGTTAGTTTTGGTAATAAAAAAAAAAAAAAATCTTAATTAGCAGTGGTCTTTCTCCTCTCAGCCCATAGAGTAGTCTTTTCAACAAATCAAGCCAGCAGGCACCGGTTTCTCACTCACTATCATCCTCAACATAAAAATCACGAAACCCCACCACACATTTTCAAGAAAAGTTTAAGTATTTGCGTTTTGGGAGAGATTTGGAAGCATTCCCATTTGCAGGTAAGCTGAAAATTTGTTAAAAATCGCATCTTTTTTAGTGGTTTCGTTTGTTTTGGGAGTCAGGGTGGCAGTGCCCAGATAACCAGGATCTCTGATTTGAATATCCGTTGTGGTTCTGGCGATTTGATTGTGTGTATGATGGGTTCAGATTCAGCCTCGTTGTTGTCATCATCAAACAACGGGGCTACCCTAATTCCTGCAAATGAAGAAGAAGACCCTCCAAACTCAACCGCAGGCTTGATCTCTTTCAAATCAAAACCCACTTCAACTGCCCTGATTTTCACTGCCCTAATGGCCACCACTTGCATTGCTGTTTCTGCAGCAATGGCTTTTGCCTTTCTGTTCTTCTCCTCAATCAAGCCCTCATCTTCTTCTGATGTTGCCAGGCCACTCACAAAGCTCAAGCACCCAGTTGTTGTCTTGATTTCCTGTGATGGGTTTAGGTTTGGGTATCAGTACAAAACCCAGACTCCAAATATTGATAGATTGATCAAGAATGGGACTGAGGCTGAATTGGGGTTAATCCCAGTGTTCCCAACTTTAACTTTTCCCAATCACTACTCAATTGTGACTGGTTTATACCCTGCTTATCATGGGATTGTGAATAATAAATTTCTTGATCCCAACACTGGCCAGGCTTTCACTATGCAAAGCCATGACCCCAAGTGGTGGCTAGGCGAGCCGCTTTGGGAGACTGTGGTGAATCATGGTTTGAAAGCTTCAACTTATTTCTGGCCTGGTTCTGAGGTGCATAAAGGTTCTTGGACTTGCCCTGAGTTTTATTGTAAGCAGTATAATGGCTCTGTGCCATTTGAGGATAGAGTTGATACTGTGTTGAAGTATTTTGATCTGCCTGATGATGAAATTCCTTCGTTTATGACGCTGTATTTTGAAGACCCTGATCACCAGGGTCACCAAGTAGGGCCTGATGATCCTCAGATCACCGAGGCTGTTGGTAGGATCGATGGTTTGATTGGGAGGTTGATTCGAGGTTTGGAAGAACGAGGAGTTTTTGAGGATGTTACCATTATAATGCTGGGTGATCATGGGATGGTAGGCACATGTGATAAAAAGTTAATCTTTTTAGATGATTTGGCTCCCTGGATTAAAATTCCCAAGGATTGGATCCAATATTATACTCCCTTGCTTTCAATTCGTCCACCAGCTAATTACTCGGCTAAGGATGTTGTTTCCAAGATGAACGAGGGGTTAAAGTCAGGGAACGTCGATAATGGGCAGTATTTGAAGGTTTCTCTTAAGGAGGAGCTGCCTAGTAGGCTGCATTATTCTGACAGTGATCGGATTCCTCCGATCATTGGGCTAGTTGATGAAGCATTTAAGGTTGAGCAGACGAACACAAATACTGCAGAATGTGGTGGCGCACATGGCTATGACAACGCATTCTTCTCGATGAGGACCATTTTTATTGCACACGGACCTCAGTTTGCCAGGGGCCGCAAAATTCCATCTTTTGAGAATGTTCAGATATACAATTTGGTCACTACGATACTGAACATAGACGGTGCAGAAAATAATGGGACAGCATCGTTTCCACATGAAGTTCTTTTGCCCAACCAGTCATTCAAAGACTAGTTGGCCTATTTAAGTTGAGTTTTCTGCATGATATGTTGAAAGCGAGTGAGACATGTCTGATGTGTGTTTTCTGTAGAAGTGAAAATCGTCAAGATGAACTCGTTGTAGGGTTTGTCATGTATGAGAAGTAACAGAAGAAATAGTCATTTTTATCTGAGTCGAGGACATAACATCATGTTATTTGCTTTCTTATGAAGTATGTTGTTGTAGTTTTTGCAAGACTAGCTGCTGAATGTGAATCTTGTGTTCATAATAACTCTTGCTGCCAATATAGAGAAAGAATGAAATGACAGTAGAATGCTCTAAACATTTGATCTATATGTATTCTTTACTCATCTCAATTTACCCTGTGAAGCTAGCTTTAGCTGATTCGACAGATTACTCAAAAGTCTTGCAGTAATGGCAGTGTGGAGGTTCAGATCCCACCGAGAATCTGGAAGAGGTTATTGGGAAACCTTGACTGATCAAAAGTGAGGAAGACCAATTGTGTGTTTTCTGTGTCCTGTCGGGTTGTCGGTCTAATGTGAATGGTAGAAGTTACAAAACACATTTTCTTTAAAAGCTCACATGCTAAATAACATGAGCATACAAATGTGTGGTTGTTATTGAGGTGAGTGCTGTTTGACTTGTATGTATCTGGAATTCTGGAAAGTTCTTATACAGGAAAGGTATGCAAATTTGCAACCATAGAAGCTGAGAAAATGATATTCATGCCATCCTTTTGATGATTCCCATACTTCCCCTCCATTGAACATTTTAGTAGTTTTGAATGGTTATACCCATCACAAAATCACAAAATAATACTAATAATTTCTTCGGAAGTAACTTGCCGCCACTATTTGGTGGTGTATATTGTGTAAATTATGTTTTCGTGTAATAGTTTTAAACCACACATGAGAGATAAACGTACCAAAAAGGTTTTTGTGAGATGAGTTCAACCGAGAGGGCGTTGGTAAGAATTGTGTGACAAGTTTGATTCAGAAGATATTAGCAAAAAGTGAACTTGTAGTCTTCTAGTACGATAATCATGCAGTGGATAATTTCTTTATTTCGTTTTCACGTTCAATTCTTCATGGAAGTTGTCTATTAACAACAGTTTTCACTTCAATTCTCCATGAAAGCTGTCTATTGACATTCATCTATACTGATTTATCTTTTCGTGGAGATGTCTATTAGCATTCACCTAGGATGGTTTACCTTTTAGGCTAAGGTTACCAAATTGGGTTTCCCATAACCCACCAAGTTGGAACAGAAACGAAGATTGCATGCATGAATTATGCATCCAAACGCGGCCGTCAACAAAAGATAGCAGCGAAAACGCCAAAAAGGGAATCACCAATATCTTGAGAGCTTACCGGTCCACCAGCACTAATCTTGAGCAATATGGTTCACACAAATTGAATCTCAGCTCGTGCCAATTCTTTTCTGATCAACCCTCACACAAAACCCATTAAAGAGTCGTCGTTTCCAATGGGCTTCCATTTTTCACACTGCCAATCCTTTTCATTGATTTGATAGACCTATATATATATTCCAGACATACTAACCCAGAAAGAAATTAAAAAAAAAATAAAAAATCTCAGGAGGTTAATAAGAAAAGATCGTTTCTTTCTTTCTTTCTTTCACTTTTTTTTTTTCCCTCTGTTTCATGGCTGGGACGCTTGGGTTTTCTTTGAGTGTGGCCTCTTTTTGTTCTTCTGTGAATACTGGGCAGGCGAGTGTTCCTCTTGCTGCACCTAATCAGAGATCGCAGAGAAGGGTTGGTTCTGTTTCGGATTGTGCTTCCACTTCTGGTGAATTTCTTCCAGGATTTGCCTCCACACCCCCAAAGAGATTCCCTCTTTTTGAGGTAAAGACTCGTGCTTTATCCAGGATTTTCTTGAATTCTGGTGAATTTTTGTTGGATTCATAATTTCAAATGAAATGAAATCTTTAGGCGATGCATAGTTCTTTCAGTTTTCTGGAGAGTAGTGAATTTGTGCATCTGTTCAGGATTGGTTTTGCTCAGATCCATAGGATTAATACTCATGACTATTTTGCTTAAGCTAGCCTTTTAGATGATCCACAATTTTCTAAAAAAGAGATCTTTTGCCTTTATGTGAGATGGTTTATGTTTTTACATGATCTGATGTTCTGATCTTAGTATTACTATGCAAACTTGTTGTTAATGAAACTTATGGAGACTTTTTTGAGTGCTGAGGAAATCTGACCGAGTGTGTGTATAGATAAATTCCGTCTTGTGACCCTAACGGTCTAGGTTGCTCATAGCTGACCGGCTCAAACTAAGAAGCCAATAAGCCACTCTCATTGGGAGTATAACTTGTAACTTTGTGGTTACTCAACAAACATCTTAATCAACTTGGCTGGGGTTGTCCCGTCACGGAGACTTTCTAAGTAGACACTAAAATGACCTTTTCTTGGTCTGCAAGATCTTTTGAATTGACTAACTATTTGGCTAATCACTATGTTTTGGAGTAAGATAGAAAAAAAAAGTTGATCTTTGATGTTTGTCAAGTTTAGTGAACAAGGAACAAGTGCAATGCATGTATATCACTGATATATTTGCACGAAAGGCCTCGCTTTGTGGTGGTTGCTTAGTTCTTGGTGGATTTTAACCAGGTACATGCGACTCTTGCTCAAGCCCAGGCTCCTAAATGGTGGGAGAGAAACGCAGGGCCAAACATGATTGACATTCATTCTACACAAGAATTCTTGGATGCTTTAAGTCAGGCTGGAGATAGACTAGTAATCGTGGAATTCTACGCCACCTGGTGTGCATCTTGCAAAGCACTGTTTCCCAAGGTTAGTGTTTGTTCACCGTCAAATCTGCAACTGCTTTTGCACCCTTTTATTGCAGTATCCTACTATGGCCTTTTCAGTGTTTCCATATGTATCAAGTTATGATGTTTAGAGTTTTGTGGTGAATTTTCACTTATTTCCACCCTTTAAACAACATTAGGGATTGTATTTGCCCATCTGAATGTCGAATGCACCCAAACTCGTAATGTGTGTTCTATGTTCACACAAATAGCTTTCTTTCTCCGAAAAAAGTTTCAGAATTTGATGTCGTTTGTTGCTCTCTCGTTTCAGCTTTGTAGAACAGCACAAGAGCGCCGCGAAATTTTGTTCCTAAAAGTAAATTTCGATGAAAACAAACCTATGTGCAAGAATTTGAACGTAAAGGTCCTTCCATATTTCCACTTCTATCGCGGGAGCGATGGACAATTGGAGTCCTTCACTTGCTCACTTGCCAAAGTAAGTCACACATCTGATATACATTTCCACTCGCATTCTGAATTTCTCCCTTCTTAAAAATTTTGTTTTTTTCTTGATTTTTGCTAAAATCGTTGTTATGATTTAAGATAGGAGAAGTAGTGAAACCTCAGAAGGAAACATAAGACTAGCACATCCATTCTACTTTATATTATGGAATCTGAAGGAAATTAAACATTGGCATAAATTAAAGATCCCGTTTTTCCTGTCAGACAAAAACTGCTGCATTTCATATGAGATGAGGCATATATACTGGACTCTAACAGTACAGTTGTGGTGTGGTTATGATGTTTGTGCAGTTTCAGAAAGTAAAGGATGCTATCGAGTTACACAACACAGCTCGGTGCAGCATTGGTCCCCCGCTTTTGACAGCAGCACATCTCAAACTCGAGCCCCTTTTAGTGGGGAAGGATTTGCCTGCAGCGTCGTCTTCTTCTTCCTTATAATTCCTCGAGATTGAAAGATTTTGGCGTGGCACACATACATTCCCTTTGATTCAATGGAGTCACAAGCTAGCCCAGATCAGAGCAGCAATTTGCTCATAGTTCCTTTCCTGTATATTTACATTCTTTTTTCAGGGTTTTAGGGAGAAGTAGGCAACTTTATATACCATTATATATTATGGTACCACTCTTCTTCTGATCAATTCTTTGTATGGAAGGCAGTATAATTATATTGTACTGCACTAGTCCAGTGCCACTGCCATATCACACAACAACAAGATTTTAATATAAAATAGTTTAATTTTTAGTGTACTATAAGTTCATATTTAGTATATTTTGATATACGTTCATTTTTAGTGTATTGCAAATCAGAATAAACACGTAATATCCTAAAAATAAACTTGTATTAAGAATTCATCTTGACACGTGGATCATGATTCACAATATAAGCATTGGGGTGGAGCTAGCGAAGGAATGGCCATTGTTAGATTCGAACCAGATGTCAAATCGTCTACTATTGAAACCAAACCAAAATTGGAACACGGGTCCGGTTCCATAATTGAAAAAAAAAAATTATTTTTAAAATGAAAAGCCAAAGCTTACGTAGATAATTTAATTTTAGTAAAATTAAGTGCAAACCCAATTTTTTTTTTTTAGTTTAATATTAAAGTTAAATATTTGATATAACCATTCAAAAAATCTAAAGGAAAAAAAATTAATTGTTGAATTAGGACCATTTTAAAAAAAGAAGGGAAAATCGCACTTTTGGTCCCTCAGTTGTTGCCCGATCTGCAATGTGGTCCCCCTAAGTCAATTTTAGTTAATTGGGTCCTTAATAGTCTTAAACCTTAGTCAATGTTGTCCCTCGGTCAGATTTGGCTCTAACCAGCGTTAACAGCATGGGCAATTGAGTAATTTCACAACCCTACTCAATTTTACCCCAGTATGGAACGCACTGCTCCTTCTTCGCGCCTCCGGCATTGACGCCGCCATCTTCTCAAGATCTCCCGCACAAATATACCGATTTCAAGTCAGACCAAGGTTCATAATGTAAATTCATCGGAGGATATGACCGGAAGCTCAGTCGCAGGGAATACTCCCGCCGCCTGCTACTCAACACCGGCACAAAAAAATCGGCCGTCATTTTAGGTTTCGTGGTCGGAACTCTAGTCTTAATTGGCACTGTAAGTCACTTTACTTTTCTAGAAAAGTATTCATCAGATGGCAATTTTTGCATTTCCGCAAGTAAAGTGAACCATCATCGTAATTTCTGGTAAGGTCAGTTCAAGCATCACTCTGTGGAATGTAGTTTGCAGCTTGGGCATCATTCCCTCTACATTCTACTACAGTGTGAGTAAGAAACGAAAGACCAAATAAGAGGTTTGACTCACTTCTACTATGACAAGTTCACCAAATCCAAAGCCACAACCTGGAAGATCATCTCCTCCAAAAGTAGAGAGTAATATATCATATCGTCCACCGCCACAAATGGCTTGTAACTTTCCTTCTCAATCAAATCCCTGTAGAACACTGGACTCAATTATTATACATTGGCACAGATAGATCCACTAACAATAGGATGTACACAATCGCAGTATGGTAATCTTCCATTACTAATTGTCTTCAGGCATGCAATGTGACATCTAAATTATTAAATGACTTGTCCAGCACATAAACATCCCTAGATCTATGCACCAAATGACAATCCTATAGTTCCGGCGAGCAAAGTTGGCAGTGGCGACATGGGCGAGCTCCTCCTTTCCGTCTCTGGCGTTCTTTATGCAGCAGCAGCAACGAGACTCCGCCTTCTGTTCCGGCAAGCAATGCAGTAGCTATGGTGGAGCTACCTCTCGTCTCTAGTTTTCCTTGTTTCTCCGGTGTAGGGCGGCGGCAGCTCGAGCGGTCGTCTCTGGCGGGTGAGTCAGAACCGTGAAAGCCTTCCCTGTTCTTAACACGGCAAATCGGCAATGGAGGATTCCGACGGCAGCTTTGAGACCTCCTCCGGTGTTTTCCCGTTCGTGAAGCAGGCCTCTGGTAAATTTGGGGTAAAATTAGCGTAATGGTGGCTGCTCCCATATCAATTTAGAGAGGAAATTGGGGTAAAATTAAGTGGGGTTGTAAAATTATTCAATTGCCCATGTTGTTAACATTGGTTAGAGCCAAATCTAACCAAGGGACAACATTGACTAAGGTTTAAGACTATTAAGGACCCAATTAACTAAAATTGACTTAGGGGGACCACATTGCAGATCGGGCAACATTTGAAGGACCAAAAGTGCGATTTACATAGAATTTTACAAAAAAAAATAAATAAATAAAATCGGTAACCGAAACTGCTAGTTCCGAACTAGAACCAGAACCATGGTCATGGCTACTGGTTAGCTAGCACAAGACAATGGCCCTCACTACATTTTTTTTTTTAGTACTACTGAAACTAAACACAAAATTAACATATTAATATTTAATTTTAACTTGTCTTGAGTTGTTAATGAGTTGACCCATTAAAAACACATTATTTTTCGTCGTCAACCCGCAAAACTAATTAAGAACTCGAGCATTTCTGAATTATGAAGAAGTTTTCCGATAAATTATTTTCATTCAAAAAGGAAAAATATTTCCAATACAACGACGTCGTTTGCTGTTGTTCCTCCAATTATTCCATCAAGGGTTTCTGCTGCCTGCACTCCGCAAAGACCCAAACCCAACTTCAATTATCAAGTGGATCGCATTCTAGGTACCACCTTCTTATTTGCTTATTCATATAACAGAACATTTGAGAATTGTGATTACAGAGTTTTTTTTTTTTCAGAAAAATATAGTCTTTGTATGCTAGTAATGGATGAAGCCAAATGCACACAATCTGTTTGTTGAAATGTCATATAGTTTGCCGGTTGCCAATTAACATATGGTATTTAGACTGTGTTAATTTATAGTTAGATTAACAACAATTGATCATTCTTTAACAGAAATTGAGATTTAAGTAGTCCCCCTTCGTTTTTTGTTGTGCTGCTACTATAATATGGAGTATCTAGCAAGATAAAAAGTCTTATGGATCATAAAAAGTTATAAAATTTAGTGAATCCTTAATCCTACCTGATTATTGTTTCAGAAAACTTCTTGCTTGGCTAAAACCAGGTGCTAGCTCACAAGATATGGCATTACTTGAAATTTTGGTTTAAATCTGGTAGCTTGTAAACCAAGTCACAATATTTAATGGTTCATTCTTAATGCAAATTTTTTGAGTTACTTGGAAATTTAGTCACAATTTAGAAATGTTGTTAGTTACTGCATTTCTCGACAGCTTTTAGGTGAAGCTTTTCTACATTGTAATTTGTGTTGTGAACTTTCTTTAGAAGTTGGGCCATTACTTCCTGCATATCTGGAAGATATCTGTTCTTGAATTGAATGAATATTTCCTCTTGCAGCTCAGGTTGAAAATGGTATCCTATGCGTTTAGAAAATATTCAGAGTATCTGTACACGAAATGGGAAAGGACGATTCTTTGGGACATGGTTGAGCCATACAGGAGACCAAGATCGTTTACTCCGCTTGTCACGATCTACATCTGTGCATTTTATACCGGGGTCGTTGGTGCAGCCATCACTGAGCAACTCTATAAGGTACCCCGGCTTCACTTCCTCAGGACCATAGTTTCAGACATCGTCTTTTCTCCCCCCCCCCCCCCCCCCCCCCCCCCCCCCCCA